>NC_135787.1:154220000-154520000 GCF_051106095.1 Pogona vitticeps | reverse complement strand
TTTGCACAAGAACTACTGTGGAAACACTTACATTTCAGAAATAATACAATATCTGTAGGCAGTATAGTATCTTACAGATAGAAAACCAGTTGAAAGTTGATTTCTAATATGAGAATTTTTCCTGTAGGAAGGCATGTAGAAATAGGAACAAATAATCACGTGCATGACGTAAGCACATTAGAGTGCCTTAGGGGTTTAAAATATTTATAGCTTATAGGTTCATTATTATGGAATTCTGTGAGGTAATCAGAACAGGTCACTGTAGTGAGGTTCAAAATAACTTCAGTTTTGCTTGCATATTTATGACATAGTGAATAAACTTTTGCTTGAAAATAAGGAAATGGATTATAATCAATGCTAAAAGAAATGTCTTCTCTTTTATAAACATGTGTAGAAAACATTGTAAGTTGGATGGTGTGCTTATATTAGGTATGTTGTCCAAATGGTTTGAGCTATGTAGTACAAGTGAATTTCCTGTATTGTATACTCTAAGGGGGAAGGGGAATTGTTTTACAGCATTGATTAGTAATTCTGAAATCACTGTATTATTCCACTTATTCTGAAAAGTGAAGATGGTTGAATGATGTTCTCACAAAATGGATGAATGAGACCTCTGTTGAAGTACAGGAGACTGAAACATTTGGTACCTGAAACCTGAAGATCCTGGTCAGCATGAACTCATTGTCTTGGCTTCAAATGTCAAAGCTTAAATACCATTTAGCAAGTGGTACGCTTTCTCTTTCAGTCCTCCCCACCCCAGTTGGCTGTTTCTGGTGTTCATAATAGTTACAGTAGCACTTGTAGTGTCACAAATATGTCTATTTGCACTAAATAAGACTATGGGGCATTGCAGATTTCCTTCCCTTGCTCTTGGTCCCGTTTGTCCAACTTTTGATAGAAATGCTGGATAAGTATGTTTTTGCATTACTGCTTCATTTGCTAGAGGCCACAGTCTGCTCCCTTTGCAAGAAACTCTGACAATCTGCAAGTGTGGGATTTCAAATTGATTAGAACTAGCAAGCAGCCTTTAAGTATTTTCTTCATAAATATAGATTAAGTTATCTGTTTCTTCTAAAATCGTTCTGGCCACCTATTTTATAAATCTTGTATTTCAGTGGGATGGTACATTTTGACATGCTCACTGAGATAAGATTAAAACTGATCAGTTGAGAATGAATTGAATTTTTTTTAACCACCAAATCTCCAAACTGGATTTAATTTTCCAAACAATATGCTTCCTTCTAAACTCTTGTTTTTTCATGTTACATCTTTGTGTGGGGAGATGATGAATGGCATGTACACTCTGCAGTGAAGGTGGTAAAGAACAGTGTGCCTAGCAGTATGTATCTGTCCTATAAAGAAAGATAGGAGTGAAGGTGTGCTTTTCACTTAATAGCTCATAGTATGTTTTGTAAATACTGACAACTAGTGGCATTATCTCTCATGAAGATGGATAGATGTAGACATAATTCATGTATAAGTTGGTAGAGGTCTGTCAAACTGCACTATATCTATTTTGTCATTAAGACAACTGACAGTGTAATTTCTTGGTCAGTAGCTGGTAATTATGCTTCTGGATGCCCATCAGTTTTAGGTGAATAGTATTGAGGATTAGTCCAGACCTCATGAAATAGTTGATTTGTGGCCACTTAATATTGTTTCTCTGTAACTTGTGGTTCAGGAATCTGATTTCAAATAAGTAAACTCAGTCCATTATCTTTCACATGGGTCTGTTATAGAGAATATAGCTAAAATACTGTAGATTTTTTCAGCATACATTGGGCACAAGCATTAAGACATCATATACAATTTCTTGATGATATGTAGTATTTAAAAATATGAGATGGTCATAATTTTGACCATGGAGTTAGAATTCTTTGGAAAAATAAAAACAATAAGATAGTAAGTTAAGCAGTAGCTGTCTATACTAGGGAGAAGGAAATAGCTTATCTAGCACCAGGTACTAATACAATTATTTATTTAACAGAAAAGGCTAACACTTTCTGTGCAGCTTCATTTGTATAGCCAATAGACTGCATGGTCAGTCTGGCATAACATTCATATGTTTCATCTCAGTACAGTGGTGCCTCGCATTACGATGTTAATTCGTTCCAGTGAAATCACTGTAGAACGAAAACATCGTAAAGCGATTTTAAAAAGCCCATAGAAACGCATTAAAACCCGATTAATGCGTTCCTATGGGCTTGAAACTCACCGTCCAGCGAAGATCCTCCATAGCACGGCCATTTTCGCTGCCCATGCAGCGAGGAATCCGTCCCAGAAAACAGCGGGCGGCCATTTTTTTACCCGACGGCCATTTTGAAACCGCCGATCAGCTGTGCGAAAATCTTCGTTTTGTGATAATCGGTTAGCAAAGCAGGTAACCTATCATTTCAAAGTGAAAAAACCCCATGGGAAACATGGTTTTGCGATCGCAAAAACTTCTTCGTTATGCGATTTCTTCGTTAAACGAGGTGCTCATCTTGCGAGGCACTACTGTAACAGAAATCCATTTGAGATGGTGGTGAACTGCTGGAAGCTAATTCCAGATACAGCAAAGCCAGTAGCCGGTGGCAAGTTAAATAACCAAAAAAGTGTCCATAATAGAAACAATCTGACATTTTTACCAAGTAAGAGAAAAGCTTTGGAATGTTTTTAAGTTATTAGGTTATGGTAATGTGTTGTGCACTAGAGAGTGCGTGCACTATGGGGTGGTATACAAGTTGAAATATTAAATATATTAATACATACATACTGCTGTTTGGTAGCTATGGATTCATCAAGCTTGACAACTAGCATTTATGTCTTTGTAACCTCAGGACTTAACTTTTGTAATATGTTATGATTGGGTGTGCTTTGATAGTTCAGAGAAACACAGCAATACTATTGGCTATTTTTCTGTGTTTCTTTGATGACTCTTGGGATCCGTATAACTTTGAGAGCAATGCAAGATTTTGCTAGTTGACACTGACTTGTGTTAATATCTGACCTCTATTTCAATGATGTTTTGGCACAATCTAAGATCTGCCTCGAGAATTGAAAAGCAGAAGTAGGCAGTCTGTATAACGGAAGTGCGAAAACCTCTAGAGTTGCTTACTCTAACTTCTTACATTCTGAATCAGCATTTGCTTACTTCCTCCTCTAGTTGCTTGAGCTCTTTCTCTGGTGCTGTCTTTTATCTTGGTTTTTTCATTCTCTTTGATGCTGTATTTTATCTTGCCCTGGCCTTAAGATAATCAGGGAAAGCCTTTCTCTCAGTCCCAACCATCCTCACAGGCACACATGGTGGGGAACATGGGAGAGGGCCTTCTCTCTTGTTGTTCCCAGATTCTGGAACTCCCTCCCATGGGAAGCTAGGCTGGCCCCATCTTTGCTGTCCTTCTGCAAGCAGGCAAAGACCTTTCTCTTCAGGCATTTCTAATTAGGTTCCTGTTAGTGTCTGACTTGTAAATTTAGGAGGTCAGGGTGAGATGGGGTTAGTTCTTCACTGTGGGAAATATGCAGTTTATCTCCAACCATGTTGTTAGATGTTCAGCCTCTAGGAAGCCTATTTGATCACACATCCGCTCCCTGTTTTCAGTTGTGATGTACTTATTGCTCAGGAATATAGCTAAGACATTTTGCATCACTGGGGCCATTTTACATTTTTATTAACTGAGGGCTGCACTGCTATGTTAATGTCTCAGAAGTGTCATGTCCCATGCTCTGAACCTCTTTTGCTCATCATAGCACTTTTCCCCATCTGAATAGTGTCGTAGGTGTGTGCACTACGCATCTGTTAACCTTTTCTGTCGTTTACTTATGTGTCCATACCTTTCAGAATACTGATCTTGTTTCTTCATAATCTATAAGCAAAACTTTCCCTCAAACCATTGGGTTGTCAGAGTCTATGTATTGTCCTTTTTCTTTCGTGTTTTTTTATATGTGAGCAGACATTTTATCTGCCTCTCTTCTCTTTCTTTCCCACAGAGATGTATGTATTTTATGTATGTAGGTGTATTATCACTCCCTCTTCTCTCTCTTCCCCCTTTCATACTTTGAAATCTCATGATATCCATGACTGCTAAATAGTAAAGAAATCAAATACTTAGCATGTTATACTGAACTGGGAATTCTGTTCAAACTAGGATTGGTCTGCAGTCCTAGCTCGTAAAGGGAATGACAAGTTAGGATACTTGGTTTAGACTGCCTTCTAATAATGCATGAAGGGACATAAGTGTTCCTTTATTCTATAACATAACTAAGATAAGTGTGTTGGTGGGATGGTAGAGATTAGCTCCAAAATAGGACTTTAAACTAGATATTTTAAACTTCCCACTTCTGGTCCTATCAGTGTTGGGGGGGGTGTAACTGGTTTACATTCATGTTTTGCAGCTCTAGTTAGGAGAAATTTTCTGCCTCTCCAATAACGACTTCATGTGGATTCTTTCTTGTAGGTTCAATCTTTAAGGGATAGATTAGACTATCTCACAAGCAAAGTTGTATCACAAGAACAAACTCTGAATCCTTGAACTGCTTCTAATATATATGATATAAAGTGTTACTTCACTGTACTAATGAGGAAGTATTATGGAGGTTGCTATATTTAGAGAGAGAACACCCAGTTCAGAATCATTGGCTGAAATCCTGTTGAGTAGTATAGTAAGTTGCAGCTAGAGCAGGCCCACTGAAACCAGGAATCTGATGAGTCAAGTTCAGTTAGCCTATTCTAGTTGTGATTTTATTACTGTATCATGAGCAACAGGATTTTTGACACGGTTCAGACACAATTACTGAGAACACTGACTCAATTGCTTTTTGATGTTTTTATAAGAAAATGAGAGGAGTTGCAGAGATTTGTCTACACTAGAAAATGTTATAGAATTATGTTGCTTCCTTTTGTAGTAATTGTTTGTATCTGCAAGTGATCAATTCCACAATCTACTGCAAATGTGTGAAATCACAGACAGTAGAGAACCTTATGTGCAATATCAAGGGGGTGGGACAAAGGCCACAAGGCTTTCCCTTTGTATATTGTATATAGGGCTATAGTACCCATAGATAACTGAAACTGCAGATGCCAGTCCTGTGAATTCAGAGATCCTGCTAGAGAGTGAGTCTGACTTCTCTTCAACATAAACATATCCTTTTTACAAAGATCCACAACTATTGGCTTAATTTAGTAGTCAGTTACCATTTGCAATTGCCACTGATCCCTGTTTTCAGCATTATAAAGTTTTGACTGCGCTTGTACTGGACTCTGGTGAACAGCAGAAACAGCATCTTGATGTCTTTTGCAATAAGGCACAAGGGGATACTACTGCTTGCCTTTGCTTTTCTAAAGTTCATTCAGTTTGGGTGTCAGCAAAGAGAAGGGAAACCAGAAATTTTGCAGCACCTTTTGAACTAGCTTTTTAAAAATGTTCATATATTTCATTCTTTTGAAGAAGTGCTCTTGGACACAGAAGCTTACGAAAGAGAAAAGCTAGCTAGTCTTAAAGGTGGTATTAGACTACTGGTTTCTTTTTTTTTCTGCAACAGACTAATAAATATGGCTACTGGTTATATTGTCATATATGGAAGAGGGGATCTTTGAGTGAGCAGGGTAGAAGCAGTTGCAGTTGACTAGTGAAACTATAGAACTTGCATGGTTTTGGCTTTAGTGATTCTTCATGAATACTAAGATCAAGTGTAGTAGTATTCAGTTATGCAGTAAATGTATCTTTATAGTAGCAACTTGGCTTCTGTTATTTGTTAATGAGAGTGGTCGATGAAAAGGCTAGTGTCCTTTTTGCATAGTCTTTATGATGTGATATCAGCGGATTTGAGACCCAGATTGACCTTCGTTTTAATGTGCTTTCTCCCCACCCTTGACCTTTTTGCTGACTCTTGTGCCTTTGTTAAGTAATAGATGTTCATCCTCCTCTGATCCCAATTTATACTAATACTGTACAAACAAAAAGAATATCAGTAATTGCACTATTGATGACACTAGTGTGTGATTAGTCAGTCTGTTAGATTTATGTCCACTACTAACGCATATGAGAAGTCAAATTTCTTGTATATATAATATGAGGCTATGTTTTATATTCAGAACATTACAGATAATTGCTGAAATTGTGTCTATTGTCAGCATGCAAATGTGGATATTCTTTTTTGTCTGAGGGGTAATGGTGGTGGGGTCACTTCAGATGCTCAGTTTAAGGATTTTAAGATGACATCTGAGTTGGTGAGTTTTCTGAAAAAGTAAATCTTTGAAACATGAAATGTATGTTTTCCCGTACCATGTAGCTGTGTACAAAATAGCAAATGAAATCTCATAATAAGTTATATGGGAAAGCTGATGCAAACAGTATCTGAACCAGCTTTGTGTGACATAATACTGTAGATCTTGCTAATAACCTTTACATCAGGATGAGGAACATGTGTCCTTCCAGTTCTTGCTGGATTATAGATCCTGTCTTGGATTACTGATCCTTCATGCTTGACTTTGCTTTTGGAGATTGTGCTGTTGGAGACTATGCTGTTGCTGACTGTCTTCTCTAAATTAATTGGGGCTGATAGGAGTTGCAGACTAGTAACATTTGAAGGCCTATGTGTTCTTCCTCCTTTAGGCTTCAAAAAGGGGAAACAGTAATACATCTTAAATCTAGAGAGAGGGCAGTTGTACAGTAACTGCACCTTATTTTTTTTTAAAAAACTGCATATTTAAGGAAAAACGTATGACAGACAATTTAGATATCAAAATTCTGATGTAGGGGAGGGAGAGGGATTAAAATATCAAAGCAAGGTGTGCTGCTTATATGTGCATCATAGCACTTAAAAATTCACTGGGCAGTTTATAGTTTAATTATGCAGGCAATACATTGCCTCCACCCCCAGTAATTTACCAATTTCGGAAGATAGAAAGCTGAGTCAACCTTGAATTGGCTACCTGAGCCCATTGAGATCGAACTCAGGCTGTGAGTGGACTCTTAGCTGCAGTACTGCTGTTTAACCACTATGCCACAAGGCTTCTACAGCTGCATTGCTAAAATAATGGTTGGCAATTTAGTCAGGGATTCTGAACAGCCGCTTTAGGGTTTCTACCTAAAGTTTATGTGGCACCACCAGATGTACCCCTCCGTGACTTCATGGGCCAAGTGGGTGGATAAAGGGAAGATTAGTAGTTTCCAAAGAAGTAGCTGTGTCAGTCTGTTAAATTAACAAGGTAATAATAACATGAGCTTTTGTTAGCCCAGAAGCAGCAGATGTGTTTCCGTGATTAAGCAGACTGCTAGATGTATCTTAATCCATTGTGAAATAAAATAAAATAATTTATTTCAGTGCCTGAAGCTAAGATTGTATTTGTAGCAGTGTAGATCTCTACGTATCTCTTTGAGCTGAGCTGATCAGTTCTTCAGATAGTATGAATGATGAGTATTGTAAATGTGAGAGAGTGTAAAAAATACCTATTTTGGAACAATATGGTAGAGCAGATGAGAGCACGAGCAGATGATAGGTTTCAAATAATTACAGTAAAGAGCTGCTTATATACATACTGCCTCATTCGAGTGGTTTGCAGCTTTTAATTATGCAGGCTATAGTATTTGCTAATTTTAAACATTCTACAATCTGCCTCACTTTGGTGAAATTTCTAGATGCATTGTGGGGTATTAATTAATCACCAAATAAAAGTGCTCTTCAAAGTAAGCTTTCTGTTTAGTGTATCAGTTTGAGAGAGATGAAGACTGTTAGGTGTGTGTACTTGAACCACTCAGGTTGGAGTTGGCTGAGATGGGGGTTGGCTGAAAAGGTCCTGTTCCAAAAGGCTCAAACTTTGCTTTGAATATCACAATATGACTAATTGGCAGGATTGATGTTCAGGTAAGTTTATATGTTAATGCTTTACATAAGGCTGCATTTGAAGAGTCAGTGGAAGCTGCAGTTGATCCAGAATGTTACAGTAGAAACAATAGTGCATGTACTGTACATCTTTGGAATCATCTCACAGTTCTGATGCTTCATTGCACTGGCTGTCAGTTTATTTCTAAGCACAAATATTGGTGATCCTATTTAATTCATTAACTGCTTTGAATCTAAAGTAGCTGGAATATCACCTTTTCCATTACTACCTTGCCTGATAATGGGATCACAAAGAGAGACTCTTCTCCATTCATTACTTTATTGGGAGTCCTAAAGGACAGAAAATACCACCTTTAACAGCTCCAAATGATGTGCAACATTTTGCTTCAAGATGAGAAGGGACCCCATGATTTCATGGACAGCTTTTGAAGATAGTTGTTGAATAGTTGTACTCCAGCAGGCCTTGCCTGCTAAGCATTTGTTTTTGTAATTGCTCAAACTGTTATCAGCAATTTTTAAAGTATTATCACAATATTTTATCCTATATTGCTAAATATTTTGCTTGGTTTTATATTATAGTTTTGAATTATGACTTTTTCTTCATGATATATTAGCTTTAGAAGGGCAAGGAATAATGTCTAAATAAATAATGGTTGTTTCTGATTAACTAGAAAGCAGCAGATTAAATATACCATGCATGTGCTGGTGCCTTTAACTGAACCTTAAATGTAAGTTGCTTAAATTTGCTCCAAGCAGTGACCATGATAATCTGAATTAGCTGTGATCAAGATTAGATTTTCACTATGTTTAGGGAAAACATGGTTTCATTATATTTTCATGGTGGGCTTGCATTTTCCCTTAATTTTCACTTATACCAAGAAGAAGGCTGTGTATATATTTGTGTTCAGAAATTTGAAGTTTTGCTGGACTAGTATCTACCAATTCCTTGATTGTTGAATATATAACTTTTCTTCCTGAAACAGTGGTTCCTTGAGTTGCGAATTTAATTCATTCCCACAGGAATACATTGAAACAAGATTAATCCGTTCCGGCCCTTTTTAAAGGTTAAATAAAGGGCAGGAAAGGAGGGAGGGAGGGACTAGTGGGGAAAAGAGGAAAGAAAGAAGGTCATCACTGGGGTACACAGACCCCTGTTCAGACACAAATGTTTGTCCTTTTAGGCACAAAAAGAGAGAAGATAGAGAAAGAGAAGACAATGCGGGGGGGGGGAGAGTTTGGAGTCTAAAACAAACAAACAAAAAAAACTCATTCCAGCAGGGACTGAAAATGCTACACTGCAAGACCCATCAAAGCACAGAAACATAATCCCCCCAGAATCAAACAAACCCTTTCCAGAAGTACCAGGCAAGGTTGCAAGTCAGGACGGTCATAAGTCGAGGCACCACTGTAATGCAAAAGCAGTTAATCCATCCACTAGGGGAGACTTTTTAACCTAAGATGACCTCTAAGGTTAAAAAAGGGCAGGAAAGGAGGGAGGAAACAGTGGGGAAAAGAGGCCTTTTTTCTGGTTGTATCTCAAAGCGCTGGTTGCCGGTCAAAGCAAAATATTGTGACCAGAGCTGGTTGTAACTCAAATTGCTTGCACGTCAAGACAGTTGTAAGTCAAGGCACCACTGTATTACTGATGTGAAAAATTTTAGGAGCTAAGTATTTGCTTGCTATTTCTAGAATGTATAACCTGAACTGGCATTCTCAAATATATTGTATGTGGTTCTTCATCTGATTGTAGATATCATAATACTTTTCTCAAAAACTTAAATCAGCGTACATTTGCATGTGAGAAAAAAACCCGTATTTTTATATGTTACATGCAAGTATTCTGTGCTAGTAATTGCCATTCCACATTGTCTTTTTGCAGAAGAGGAGGGAATGCTTCCTACATCAGTGATTTTGACTTTCCTTTTCACAATTCTTTTGTGTTAACCATTTTAAATGGTGCTTATGTTAAACATTTTTATTTTAATCTGTTCAGTTAATTAGATCATTAAATCAAACTGTAGAGTTGTCACTTGTGTGGTAATCTTAGTATGATGTTTTGGCTTAATGCAATTTTCCTCAAATATTAGAGGTCAGTTGAAACTTGCATATCCATTTATCATGGTTTTGTATCTGACTTGCAGCTCAATATGTGAATTGCCTCCATGGAAAAGCATTGTTCAGGTTGGTGAATGTGATGCCACAGTCATAGGAATGTGTACAGTGGACCCTCTACTTACGGAGTTAATCCATATTGGAACGGTGGCTGCAGGTCGAAAAGTCTGTAGGTCGAGTCTCCATTGATCTACAATGCATTGAAAACCGATTAATCCCGTAACCGGCCATTTGTGTTCAATTTTTGTTCCATTTTGGTTTTTTTCTAGTCTGTAGGTCGATTCTCAGGCTGCAAGTCGAACCTAAATTTTGTGGCCAGAGAAGTCTGTAATTCGAAAAGTCTGTAAGTCGAGCCGTCTGTAAGTCGAGGGTCCACTGTATGTACATTTAGGACCAGAAATAATTGGACACTGACACAATTTTCATAATTCTGGCCCTGTATGCCACCTCAGTGGATTTGATATGAAACAATTGAGATGCAATTGAAGTGCAGACTTTCATCTTAAATTCATGGGGTTGAACATAAATATTGTATGAAACAAAAACATTTCTGCTTTCTTGGGAGCACCATAGAAAAAAAATTAACTAATCCCAATCAAATAGACTGAATTGACTCAAAAACTTCACAGGTTTAGCTTCCAATTAAAAACTTTATTAAAGTTTGTTTTATTAAGGTTTTTACTGGGAAGCTAAACCTGTGAAGTTTTTTGAGCCCAGTCATTTTGGGATTGGTTATTTTTTTCATTGTATAAAATCTTTAGGAGTTATAACCATTTTTATATACATTACCCTTATGTCAGGGGCTCAAATGTAATTGGACACATTAACACAATCATATACAGTACATAAAATGTTCATTTTTAATACTTCGTCAAGAATCCTTTGTAGCCAATTACTGACATCTGGAATGCTTGGACATCACCAAATGCTGGGTTTTCTCTTGTGATGGATGCTTTGCCAGGTCTTTACTGCAGCTGCCTTCAGTGGTTGTTTGTTCGTGGGTCTTTCTGTCTTACGTTTTGTCTTCAGCAAGTGAAATGCCTGCTCAATTGGGTTGAGATCAGGTGATTGATATGGCCATTGCAGAATATTCTACTTCTTTGCCTTAAAAAACTCCTGGGTTGCTTTCACAGTATGTTTTGGGTCATTGTCCATCTGTGAATTAAAGCTCCATCCAAACAGCTTCACTGAATTTGCTTGAATCTGAGCAGACAATATATCCGTATACACTTCAGAATTCATCTGGCTGCTTCTATCTTCTGTCACATAATCAATAAACACTAGTGACCCAGTGCCATTGGAAGCCATGCATGCCTATGCCAGCACAGTGCCTCCATTGTGTTTTATGGATGATGTGGTATACTTTGAATCATGAGCTGTTCCAGGTCTTCTCCATACTTTTTCTTCCAATCATTCTGATATATATATATATTTGGCAAAGTCTTATGTGGCCTATCTATTCTTGAGGCTTATGAATGGTTTGCACTTTGTGGTGAATTCTCTGTATTTGCTCTCATTAAGTTTTCTCTTTACGGTAGACTTGGATAATGATACTCCTACCTTCTAGAAGGTGTTCTTCACTTGGCTGGATGTTGTGAAAGGGGTTTTTCTTTACCATGGAAAGGATACTGTGATCATCCACCACTGTTGTTTTCCGTGGACGTCCGGGCCTTTTTGTGTTGCAGAGCTCACCAGTGTTTTTTTTTTTCTTAGAATGTACCAGATGGTTGATTTGGCCACTCCTAAAGTTCCTGCTATCTGTCTGATGGATTTTGTTGTGGTTTCACAGCAACAGCTTCTAAATGCGAATGCCACACCCAGAATCAACTCCATACCTCATATTTGGAGAACTACTTAAATAGTTTTATTTAACTAAAACAATAACATCATATACATATTCTTGTACTGTATTTGCTTCTACATCAATGTGTTCGTTGTTTGTACATAGATTTGCAGAACAACAATGGGTTTAAGTATTTTTCTGAACTTTGTTCATTTTGTACCATTTTTACTGTGAAAAAGTGCATGTTATTCCAACTTGGATAATTTGGATTGACTAGTTTACCAAAAATGTAAACATTACATGAATATACAGCTTCATGGTTTGAATTATAATGTATCTTAAATAGAAAGCTGTATTTAGATAGATTTTTCAACTAAAAGCATTTCATTAAAATCTATTTGATTTAATTTTTTAAATTGATTTTAATCCATCTTGCTACATTTTAAGCCCCTGTTCATTATTTAAGTGTAACTTGAATTTATTTTGATGAACAGCCAAAATGACAAAACTTGTGTCAGTGCCCAATTATTTCAGGACCTAACTGTATATGTGGATTCGTACTAAGTATCTTGCAGGCTGTACATTGCAGTCATAAAGTTTGACTACAGTAAAATTAAAGTATAGCAGTATTCCTGGAGTGTAGGCTAAATAAAGCCCATAAGAAGCTTGATCCAGAGTCAAATGTTCCCCTATGTATTAATAGAATATACAGTGGTATCTTGCATAGCGACGATAATCGGTGCAGCAAGAATCGCTGCAAAGCGATTTCGTCGCTATGCGATATTAAAAAGCCCATAGGAATGCATTGAAACCCCTTCAATGTGTTCCTGTGGGCTTCAGACTCACCTTTAAATGAAAATCCTCCATACAGCGGCCATTTTCACTGCACAGTAAGTGAGGAATCTGTCCCAGAAAATAGCGAGCGGCCATTTTTTTACCCGGTGGCCATTTTGGAACCACCAATCAGCTGTTAAAAATCATTGCTTTGCGATGATCAGTAAGCGAAACAGGGTACTGATCATTGCAAAGCGATTTTTTCCCATTTAAAACATTGCAATGCGATCGCTTTTGCGATCGCAAAATCTTCATCGCTATGCAATTTCTTCGTTAAACAGGGTGCCCATTAAGCGAGGCACCACTGTACATTGTAGTGTCTGTATGAGAGTGACTGAAACTTCACACTTCATAATCCCATGCCATGCACTGTGTTTGGATTTGTGCTACTACAAGGGGCTTAAGAAGGAAGGGGAACTAGAAAGGCCTTGAAGTTCCATACAAACCTTTGGATTCCAACTCTAGTGTGCAGCACACACTCCTCTAATACAGGTATTCTAGGTTTGTAACCTTAGCTCATTGCTAGTAACAAGTACTGTAGTTGAAATTATGGTGAAATTCTAGTTCGCCTTCCTTGTGAACTAGGGAAAAAAAGCAGACTATACCATGTATATTTGTGCCTTAAACTTTGCAGCCACATCTAAAATGTCTGCTGTATATCTGATAGAAGAATATCCACCCAGACCATACTGTATAGCATTTTGATAATTTGGCTTCTTCTTGACTTGAAGGGCTTAATGTTGTTTTCTGGAAGGTGGTACTTCCATGTCAGTGATGTGAATGAAACTGTCTTCTTGTATTTGTTTGAAGGGAGACTTTGTAAACCTAAACTAATTTTACATAAACATTCACTGAAGTGGCTGCTTTCCTTTTAATTCTGACTTTTCTAGGTAGCAAGCATTCAAGCAGGGCCTGACTTTGTGTTTCTTTACAAAGTATGTTGTCATAGTAATATGGTTTGAAATTTTAGTGCCACTTCAAACACTGTGGTTTTCATTTTTAAAAGTATCAAGTTTTTATAGGTTGCCATACCTACAAGTTACTGTTTGAGTCCAAAACCATTAGAGGCAGTTAACATGCATTTTCCTTAAGGAGAATTAAGAAGTTTGGTTTATGAAAACATGAGAAATGCAGTAATGGTGGCAGGAAGTTCTCATAGTGCTATCTAGCTAAAAGTGATGTCTTGTAACATGTTTGGGTATTTTATTTCATAATTAGATTGGATCCTTAAATAATACTGTATATGAGATTGATGGAAGCTGGAGAACTGATATTAAAAAAGAAAACAAACCCCAGAAAACTTGACTTAAACTTTATTTCAAGCACAGGCAATGGCACACTGGATGGGAAACTACAACCGATAACAGCCTGAAGGTGTAGTGGAGGAGGGCATAAGCTAGTTGGTTTGTAGTCTGTTGCGATTTTCTGTAGCACACCCTGCTTGTATTTCAGTGGCTTTTTAGATGCTTTTGACTGTCTATTCCAGCATTTGAAATTAAGTGCTCTGTAAAACAGAAATGTTTGTGAAGACCTTGTACTGTTATGGCATGATGCTGTAATCTAATGACAAAGGCAGGTTTAAAGCCCCTATCCTCCCTATTTCTAAAGGAACCTGACATCATTTAGTACAGGTCAGTGACTGGCTATCCCTATGCCCATAGGCATATTTTTAAAAACACCTCTTCTCTTTTTATAGCTGCTTTGTCTCTTCTAAGGGCCTTTGAAGAATGTCAGGACACAAATGCAAGAAAACACTGTAATTTAATATTAAACAAAATTTGTCACTACCTTGTTTACCTGAAAATAAGACTTAACCTGAAAATAAGCCCTATTATGTTTTTTCAGGATGCTCGTAATATAAGCCCTACCCCCAAAATAAGCCCTAGTTAAGTGAAGGCCCGCCGTCCACCAATGTGCAGCAACCAGAAGAACATGACATGACTGTATTTAAATAAACGTAGATTGTACATGAAAAAAAACAAAGCATCCCCTGAAAATAAGCCCTAATGTGTTTTTGGAACAAAAATTAATATAAGACCGTTTTATTTTCGGGAAAACACTGTAGTTAGTTTTTTCTTAGAGTTGGAAACATGAGTCCAACAACTTTTCAGTCTTACAATGTTCTCATATTTTTTAATCTATACAACAGTTTTCAGTAGCTGGCTTCTGTTGGTAAGACATCTCATAGTTTCAAAGTAGCATCTTAATTAGGCCCTTATTTGATCAACATTTTTCTTATAGCAGGTTCCCCTGATCTGGTTCTATTATGTAGTATGGCTCTTTTTAAAACATCTTTCAGTAATATGAATAGTGTTTAAATCAACATTGTAATTGCAGTAATAGGAAATGGAGACAAACAATGCCATCTAGTGAAAACTTCATGCTTTCAGCTATAGAGGAGCATTCATTCATACATAACAACTTATTGAAGACCATGTTAGTGTTATGTTTGTAATATCTATATTTGGTGGTTTGTGCAGCTGCTTCAAATTAATATAAGCACTTCTCAAGAATAATTAGAGCACTAAATACTCAAAACTTTTTAAGCTCTGGGAGTCACCAGTGATCTTGTGGAATTAGTAAAGAAAATGTGGCTTTTCTTTTGATACTTAAGTAATTTGAGAAATAATTTAACTAGAACTTAGAGACAGTGGATTGGATCCAGAGTTAGTAATGCCTTGAGTAGACCTATCTCGGTGAGCTTTATTTTAGCAGAAACATAAATCTAGATCCAGAACTGGAATTTTAATGGTTTCAAAAGTTACCAGCTTCTGTTTTCATTCAAAGATTAAAACACTTTTTGACTATTAATCTGGGTGCAGATTAATGTTATCCTTTATGGCTGGAATTCAACGAGCTTTGCTCAAAAGGAGTGAGCAGCTGTGACTCCAGTTCTTCACACTGCAAGTTTTGTAAGTTTTCAGATTCTGTAGAGCTCTTTATCAGGCAAAGATAGCATAAAATTTGGAGATAATGGAAGAGGCAAATAGTTGCCCAAATTGAGCTAGAGAATCATGTAAGAATTTATTTGTGTGAGGTGAGAGATTCACTAGACTGGGTGCAGCCCTCCAAAATCAAGGAATGGACGTGTGCAGCCTCTGTGCATCTAAGGTTGACCACTTTATACGCATGCCTTATCCAATTTTTATCTCATCTTTCTAAGATGAACTCAAAAACTTGCCTTTTAAGGATATATTGGAGATATTTTTTTAATGTGAAGGAAGCTAAGCTACTCATCACACTCACTATATTGTAAAGATGTATTTGCTATCTCTGCTATCTCTCCTTAAGTGTATGTGTTTTGTACGCTTCTAAACACTGATGGAATTTGTTTCATAGGACTGAGTTCCATAACTCATTAAACATATGTTTATCTCACACTAAGAGGAGTGTGATTGAACTATTTAAATTCTTAAAAGAAAATGCTGTTAAGATGCTACACTCAATATGCCAGCAAGTTTGGAAAACTGAGCAGTGGCCAGAGGATTGGAAAAGGTCAGTCTACTTCCCAATCCCAAAGAAGTGCAGTGCCAAAGAATGCTCCAACTACCGTACAATTGCACTCATTTCACACGCTAACAAGGTTATGCTCAAAATCCTACAAGGTAGGCTTCAACAGTACTGTATGTGGACCGAGAATTCCCAGAAGTAGAAGCTGGATTTTGAAGGGGCAGAGGAACTAGAGACCAAATTACTCACACGCACTGGATTATGGAGAAAGCCAGAGAGTTCCAGAAAAACATCTACTTCTGTTTCATTGACTACGCAAAAGCCTTTGACCATGTGGACCACAGCAAACTATGGCAAGTTCTTAAAGAAATGGGAGTGCCTGATCACCTTATCTATCTCCTGAGATTCTATATGTGGGACAGGAAGCAACAGTTGGAACTGGATATGGAAGAAGTCATTGGTTCAAAATTGGGAAAGGAGTACGACAAGGCTGTATATTGTCTCCCTGCTTATTTAACTTATATGCAGAATACATCATGTGAAAAGCTGGACTGGATGAATCCCGAAGAATTATCAACAACCTCCGATATGCAGATGATACCACTCTGATGGCAGAAAGTGAGGAGGAATTAAAGAACCTCGTAATGAGTATGAAAGAGGAGAGTGCAAAAAACGGTCTGGAGCTCAACATTAAAAAAAAAGATCATGGCCATTGGTCCCATCATCTCCTGGCAAATATGGAGGGAGTGACAGATATTACTTTCTTGGACTCCATGATCACTGCAGATGGTGACAGCAGCCACAAAATTAAAAGACTCCTGCTTCTTGGGAGGAAAGCGATGACAAACCTAGACAACATCTTAAAAAGCAGAGACATCACCTTGCCGACAAAGGTCATAGTCAAAGCTATGGTTTTTCCAGTAGCGATGTATGGAAGTGAGAGCTGGACCATAAAGAAGGCTGAAGAATTGATGCTTTTGGATTGTGGTGCTGGAGGAGCCTCTTGAGAGTCCCCTGGACTGCAGGGAGATCAAACCTATCCATTCTGAAGGAAGTCAACCCTGAGTGCTCACTGGAAGGACAGATCCTGAAGCTGAGGCTCCAATACTTTGGCCATCTCATGAGAAGAGACGACTCCCTGGAAAAGTCCCTGATGTTGGCAAAGTGTGAAGGCAAGAGGAGAAGGGGACAACAGAGGACAAGATGGATAGACAATGTCATTGAAGCTGCCAACATGAATTTGACCAAACTCCTAAAGGAGGGTAGGAGGGCCTGGTGTGCTCTGATCCATGGGGTCACAAAGAGTCAGACATGATTTAACGACTAATCAACAAAAACAATAGTAGTACTTGTCCCCTTACAAGCAACATGAATATGTGGGCTTTTTATTCTGTTGTTAACATATTATAAATGGGTGGGGTGTCTGAAGGAGTTCAACACAACCATATGAAGAATGGTCAATTAGCTCATCATACTTCTTTGATATGAGGTAAAGAGCCATATTGTTTCAGTAGTGTAGCCTGGGCAGGGAGCAACTGTTTTCAAGCATATGTCGGAATTCATTATCGAGAAAGTTTTATAAACATATACATGACAATCTTGGATATGGAGTTTTCCAATGTGCCAATAATTATGTGTGTCCATGAACATTAAGAGAAAGGGAAATTCTTTCTATAGTTAGCTTTGTCTGTACAAGGCAGGTGGAGAATTGCTCTGCCATGTATGAGAATGCAGCTGTACAACTAGCTATTGGCTAAGGTCTTGGGTTTAACACTGTAACAGACTTGTGGCACACTGACATATTTGCCTACTTTTAATTTCTATGCATGGTGCCACATTCTGTCGTCAGGTAAAAAGCAGTTGAACTTCCCTTAAACTTCCAGCTGTCTGTGTTTGCTAAATATAAGCAAGATGCCAAAATCCTTGTGTCCTTACACAAATGGCACAATAATTAAAGATTAGTTGCTTCAAGTTAAGAAACCGTTATGGACATTATCTGTAGCATTGAATAACGAATAACTCAGCCTGAAGATCAATATTATTCATACGACTGTTTCCCTCAGTGCTAGAGAAGTATTCAGAAAGCCTAAAAGAATAAATTGTCCCCTCCCAAACATTTCTTAGCATTGGATATTGTTCTTGAACTCTCCTCAGGCAGATTACTGAGAAGGAGTAACTTTTGTGTGTGACAATGTGTGGTAGACACTTACTCCTCTTGTAATGCAAATTATTCAGAAATGGCTTGTCTTGAGAGGCAATTAAAACCTACTGGATGTACAAAAGATTTGCCTCTACTCCAGATGGAAACTGCTGGAACTGCTTTGTTAATGGGCATGAGAACAGCTCCCCGTGTTTTTGGACTGTATTTGGCATGTGGTGACTCATGGGTGCTTGTTCTTCAAAATTTATTATGAATCATGATTATTTTTACTTTATCCCATTTTGCAGGGTTTTTATGTTGCTTCTGAATGATTGTGTACTGTGTTTAGCTGCAATTTACTGGATCACTAAAATGTGATAAACGTTTGGTTTTCTTTCCAAGATTTAAGTAGTCTGGTAAAGGTATTACACAGTTTTGCAATTCAAAAGAAAGAAAGAAAGAAAAGGTTTACTGCTACCATGGCAAATCTAGCTCTGAGAACCCTGGGAATTTCCGCAGAAATAGGAAGGATGCATGCAGGCTACAATTTGCCTGCTCTATGTTGGGTCCTAGGTAATCTGCATTGCTTTTCAGTACCACTACTATGCTCACTGGAAGGACAGATCCTGAAGCTGAGGCTACAATACTTTGGCCATCTCATGAGAAGAGAGGACTCTGATGTCAGGAAAGTGTGAAGGCAAGAGTAGAAGGGGACGACAGAGGATGAGATCGTTGGACAGTGTCATCGAAGCTACCAACATGAATTTGACCTAACTCTGGGAGGCAGTGGAGGACAGGAGGGCCTGGCATGCTCTGGTCCATGGGGTCATGAAGAGTCGGACACAACTGTGCTCTTGCTGAAGGATATATTATTATCATATATTATGAACTGGATCCCAACATTCATGACTGTGACAAGGGGAATCCTACGTGAATCAGCTTGGTCAGCTTTTGAGCGCCTTTGAGGGATTAGAGTTGCAGAAGAGAGGAATTCATTTTTTCTATTTCTATGGCTCCCTATTTCTAGAGCCTCTCCCCAACCCTCCCGACAAAATTTCATGGGAATAGATGAATTGATGAATGTTGCCTTCTACTTCTGCTCCCACTAAGTTTACCTTGGGATACGAACTTAATTTGGAATGCTTCTGTTGCAGGAGCAAAGTCCCTGTAAAATAGTGGCATATCTAAAGTGTAATAAATCTGAACTTGGATTTGTTCACTTCCAGTAGACCTAGATCCACTATGGATGTAACTAATATTTGTATTTTAAATCTAGAAGTGGGGAAAAAGCTATTTTGTATTTTACGTGAATTTCTTCATATTTATGTGATGGCTGACAACCTGGGGACTGAATATTTTTATGATAGGAATGTGCTTTGATGAAGATCATATAATAATGGAAGGGGCTTATAGGCAGGAATCCAGATCAGTGTATCTGACAGATGGCTGTCTAACTTTCTCTTGAATGCCTCCAGTGTTGGAGCATTCCCCTCTCTGGAAGTGATTGATTCCATTGTCATACTTCTCTAAAGTCAGGAAGTTCTTCCTGATACGTATTCAACTAAACTATGGCTTCCTGTAATTTGAGCACATTATTATGTGTCCTGCACTCTAAAATGATTGGGAACAGATCTTGCCCTTTCTCTGCAATTTGAGTACATTTGAAAAGTGCTATATTATCTTCGCTTAGCCTTTTTCTGTCACATGTCCTTTTCTTTCAGTCTTTCCTCTTAGGGCATGGTTTATAGTCCCCTGGTCCTCCTTGCTGCCCTTTTCTGAATTTGTTCCAGTTTGTTGGCATCCTTCTTAAAGTGTGATGTCCAGAACTGGACACAGTACTCTCAGTGAGGCTTAATCAGTGCAAAATAGAGAGGAAGTAGTACTTCATATGCTTTGGAAACTATACTTCTGTTAATGCAGCTTAAAATAGCATTTGCCTTTTTGCAACCGCATTGCACTGTTGGCTCCTATTCAGCTTGTGGTCTGCAATTTCAAGATATGTAATATAGAACATAAATGGCCTTCCAGTTCTATTATGTTTTCGTAATCAGGAGGGAATATGAATAAAGGTGTCTCAGTAGAGAATATATACTAAGAAAAGTATGAGAAAAATTGTTGTAGTAAAGAGCTGAAGAATCAGTTTGTCCCATTTTGCTACCTACAGCATAGTGTTTCAGTGAAAACAGGAAAATTGTGTTGTTTGTGAGCACTTGTTTGCTTCCACCTCTTAACATTATTTTGAAATCTGTATGCTTAAAAGGCCAACACTTAGTCCTTCAAGCCTCACTGGGTGCTTATTCTATAGGCCCTCAATAGTTAAAATCTACTTGCTGATCCTGTTTTCTTAGGGTGTTAAAAGATATGCCATTCAGGTGAATTTGATTCTAAGAGTCAATGGAGTTTCATAAGCAAATGCTGTTCATCTTACTTAACATGTTCTGGTAAGTCCCTCTTTCTCCTATTTGTCTAAATACTCAAGGGGGTAGTATTACTGTTCTACCTCACCAAGAACATTTCTGCTTAAGGTAATGTACGTGTGTGCTGGCTGACTACCATTTGAAGTGGTTTGAGATCAGTTTTTTCCCCCCAAAACTGATGGTAGTACTTTCCCTCTTCGGACAAGAGCAGATTAATTTGAAAGGTCAGTACTGCACTGGTATATGTCAGTGGAAGATGGGGAAATGCTGAATGACCAACAGAAAATTTAATCATGTCCAGGTTTATTAAGCCTAGATAAGATCATCTCAACTGGGTCATTGACCAGTGGCTAATGGTGGCACTCAAGCAAGGGAAAATATTTCCAGTTGGGGAATGTTAAAAGTAATATAAAGTACTCATTAACAAGGACTTCTGAAAGACTCAGTCCCATCCAAGAACTTGCCAGGTCAAATATAAGTCCATCCTCTGTGCAGTGTATATAGTTAGTTTTTTTATTTTATTTTTTATTTGATTTGATTTATACCCCACCTATCTGGGCTACCAGTCCACTCTAGGCGGCTTCCATACAAAAACAGACAATAAAACACAGATAAATACATGCTGATTCAGTAACAGCTACAATAAAAAAAAAAGGAAAGTAAGAGAAAGAAAAGAAAAAAATAAGAGTTGGCTGGAGGGAAGGCCTGAATGAACAACCGTGTTTTTAATTGGGTTTTAAAGATGCCCAGCGTAGGGGCTGCACAAATCTCTGGAGGGAAACTGTTCCAGAGGCGAGGAGCCACTGCCAAGAAGGCCCGGTTTCGTGTCTTCTCCTTCCGGGCCTCTCTCGGTGTCAGGCTCCTCAGCCTCACCTCCTGACTCGCGCGGGTGATCCGGGTAGACCTTGGTGGAAGCAGGCGTTCCGCCAAATATCGAGGTCCTAAACCGTTTAGGGCCTTGTAAGTAAGCATTAAAACTTTGAAGTCGACACGGAAATGAATGGGCAGCCAATGCAATGCGGCCAGCGTTGGAGAGATATGTTGGTATTTTCTCACTCCAGTGAGGAGTCTGGCCGCCACATTCTGCACCACCTGAGGTTTCCACGTCAGCCTCAAAGGCAGCCCCATGTAGAGTGCGCTACAGTGGTCTAATCTTGAGATTACACGCGCATGCACCAAGGTAGTGTGCGCCCCCGTGTCGAGGTAGGGTCGCAGCCAGGCAATCCGCCAAAGATGGAAAAAGGTGGTGCGGACTACCGACGCCACCTGCGTTTCCATGGTGAGTGTCGGGTCCAAATATGTGCCCAGGCTGCGAACCCCATTCTTCGCAGCCAGGGTCGCCCCCCCAAACTTGAGAGCGGCACCCACCCTCAGAACTTCTGGCTTGTCTGGGTTCAGCCTCAGCCCATTCTCCTGCATCCATTGCAGTACGGCCCCCAGGCAGCGCTGAAGGGACAGGACAGCATCACCTGCAGTTGGTAAAAAGGAGATGTAGAGCTGCGTGTCATCGGAATATTGATGACACAAAGCCCCACATCCCCTGATGACCCCACCCAGCGGCCTCATATAGATGTTAAACAGCATTGGGGAGATGATCGACCCCTGTGTGACCCCACAATTGAGACTCCACGGGGCCGAGACACTCTCCCCAAGCTGTACTCTCTGGGGACGGTCCCCCAAGAAGGAACGGAGCCAGGCGAGTGCCGAGCCACCAATTCCCAACTCGGAGAGCCTCCCCAGGAGGATACCATGGTCAACTGTATCAAAGGCTGCCAAGATGTCGAGGACCACCAGAAGACACATTTTGCCCCTGTCGGCCTCCCTCAGCAGGTCATCGTACAGGGCAACCAATGCCGTCTCTGTACCGTGGCGCGGCCTGAAGCCCGACTGAAACTGATCCAGGGCATCTGTCTCATCCAAGTGGGCTTGGAGCTGATCGGCCACCACCCTCTTGACCACTTTGCTCATGAAAGAAACATTGGCGACGGGCCTATAATTGCCAGTTTTGTCCGCTGCCAAACTAGGTTTCTTTCTTATGGGCCTAATGAGTGTCTCCTTGAGGGCAGATGGAAATCTGCCCTCAAGGAGAGACCCATTTATTATTACTGTGGCCCATTCTGTTGTTATCGGCCTGGCTGCTTTTGATTAGCCAGGCCGGGCAAGGGTCAAGGGAAGAGGTGGTGCCTCGACAGCGATCAAGCACCCTGGCCACAGAGCAAATCACAAATCCAGTCAGTTTAGAGGGGGGAAAACTTTTTTTTTTAAATCAACATTATTGTGCCCTGTTGCATTTGGAAGTTGGTGGTTGTGATCTTCTAGGAAAGGATACTTTGGTTCCTTATGGGTTGTGGAGCTAGAAAAGCTATAAAAAGTGCCTGTGTCTTCCATGTTATAGGAGTAGAGTAAAGAATGGCAATGAGATGTAACAGGCAGAGTTCTGCATCTCTTGGATTAAAATAATAACCCCAAAAGTTGCACTAATCAAGTTATCGTAGACATTTTTGTACAGAAGTATGAAAGGTAAGCTTTCTTACAGCTTTGTAGGTGCATAAAAAAAATGTTTCTTAGTTGTTAGTGTGTCCCCCCCCCCAGATAGTACTGTTTTCCCGAAAATAAGCCCTAACCTGAAAATAAACCCTAGTATGATTTTTCAGGATGCTCGTAATATAAACCCTACCCCAAAAATAAGCCCCAGTTGAGTGAAACCCTGCCCTCCACCATTGTGCAGAAACCAGAAGAAGATGACATGACTGTATTTGAATAAATGTAGATTGTTGTACATGAAAAGTATAAAGCATCCCCTGAAAATAAGCCGTAATGAGTTTTTTGGAGCAAAAATTAATATAAAACCCTGTCTTATTTGATCACCCTGGAAATGGTAGCACTTTTACTGTTACATTCAGCTTTATGAAATGTGAATAGATAAGATCGAAACTTCAGTCTCTACCAGTGAGGTCAAAAGACAGCAGGCAGTTATGTTGGCGTAGAACAGTGGTTCTCAGTTTTGGGTAACCCAGGTGTTCTTGGACTGCAATGCCCACAAGCCTTCACCACAAGCTGTGCTGCCCAGGGTTTCTGGAAGTTGCAGTCCAAGAACACCTGAGTTACCTAAGGTTGGGAACCACTGTCGTAGAAGGAGCTACAGTGCCTATTCCGTCCGTACTGAATTCCAGATCCTGTTTCTGTGTTCTTAATTCTCAAAGTGCTTGGACTGTTTATATGTAGAGGAGCATATACTTTGTTGACCTTTACTTCTTGTAGAGAAACTTGGTACCATCATTTATGCAGGCACCATATATACACACTGTTTCCTCTGTAGCTTAGACTGTTGTGAGCTTGTGAAGAACAGCAGAAACACTTAATTCTAGGAAGCTTATAGAGCAGTGAAAAATGGAATATAAAATGTGCCAATTTTTCCATGATATGTGTTGTATGACAAACATTTTTCAGCTGTGATTTTGGAGAAAGGCAGGACAGAAATTGACAGTTTACCAAATAATAGGAATCACTAGTCTTATGCAACAAGCCAAGCTATTCCACAGATGGGATGGGATGCTTGTTTGTAAGATTTTTGTTGTTCTTGTAGAAATATATTCCTGATTTGGTTTCTCAGATGGAAGCATCTTAATTTCACTAGGAAAGTTTAGTCTCAGTAGGAATGCTGACTATGCATTCCAAGTTCCAGAAGAGAAAATGGGACATAATAACATCTTTGGTTCAGAATATGGGGCCGGTTTGTTTCACAAAGACAGCCAGAAGTGGGTGCTAGAATTGCTCTTTCACCACACAAACCACTTGCAGACTCAGAAGGAAGGATGTCCATGTTTTTAGGCTGAGCTGTATCTTATGTTTCTATCTCGCTGTCTGAGAGGGTTTTTAAAATGGATTGTTGTGCTTTGTTGCTTTTAAATGTGTTCTTAGTATTGATTTTATTTACCATTTTAAATAAAATATTTAATTCTTTTTAAATATTTGTATACTTACTGTGTTTAGCTTTTAAATATTGTATTTTAATTATGTAAGTCACTTTAGGTCCTTTTTAAGAAGAAGTGAGGGGTCAAACATATTTCAAATAAAAAAATATCAAGAAGTCAATATTACAATTTTGTGAGGCTTATTTTCTATCAGAAGGAAAACTGAGGAGTCCAGCAGGGTAATAAGTGCTTCATTGATGGATAATGGTGAACCCGAGCTGGATGTGACCTCTGATCCCCAAGATACCCAGGTTCCTTTCCATCTCTGGAATCTCAAGAAGGAGTATGCGCATATTTGTTATACGTAGTGTAACTGCATTGTGTGCAAACCCTTCACACCCCAAAGTAACAAACAATAAATTACTGTCAACAATATTAATTCCATTGGGCAACAGTATTTCAGCCATAGTGTGACCACAATTGTTAATTGATGTATTGGTCAGTATCTAGAGGTGTTGAGTACTCCCCAGTGTGCTATGTTTGGTTGATCTTTACAGACAACACTGGATTTGTTAAGACTAAAGACTTCAAATACACAGAAATGTTGATAAAATATTCTTTGAAGACTTGCTCTTTCAAGTAGACCATGTCTAGATTGGCGGCATATAAATGCAATAAATAAAT
The DNA here is from genome assembly GCF_051106095.1 of Pogona vitticeps. Taxonomy (NCBI): domain Eukaryota; kingdom Metazoa; phylum Chordata; class Lepidosauria; order Squamata; family Agamidae; genus Pogona; species Pogona vitticeps. Next base: position 154,494,842 of record NC_135787.1, on the reverse strand, counting down.
AAATAAAATATTTCATTCTGAAAACTAGGCAGAAAACAAAAGTGAGGGTGGACATATCAGATGGCAGCAAAGATTTAAGCAAAGATATTCCTAAACTAAAAATTTTGGAGGCCTCTCTGGAAGCTGGCTGCAGATATGTTTATAATCATGTTTAATTTATCTTATCCGCTCCTTTGTGACTTTTCTAATCATAAAAACTAGACTTTGTGCAGTGCTACTCCTTCATTTGTTTGCTTTTCTTCTGCGTTACCACTTCATTATCCTGGCATCATCTTGGGGTCCAGTTTTAAATTTTATGTTTTAGTCATTTATAAAGAGTAGTTACCGGTAACTTGCTGTTTTTGCCAATATCCAAGTTTATTTACATGGAATCAAGGTATTTGCTATTTTTTTAAAATTTGCTTTGAGCTGAAGAATTAAACTATACTTAGCCTAGAATTTCAGCCTGTATTCTGCACATTCTGTATTTCCCAGACTTTTGGTTAGTTTTGTTTTCTCTTGTGCAGCACCACCAGTTTTATAACATACAGTATTGGGGAAATGTCATAGCAGCATGAGTGTTCTGTGTTTCTGAGCTTCCCCTAAGTATATATTCTCTTGGTATCAAGTGTTCACATTCAGTTTTCTTTTGGCACTTTGTGTAAAAGTTTGTGTGTGGGGGGGGGGGGTTGGGTCCATTTTTATGTACAGTCAGCCTAATGGTTCAGTCTTTCATTTTTGTGTGTACGTATTTGTTGACTACTATTATTCCTAAGGAATAGGCTTCTAAACAGAGTGTTTCTTAGCATCTGTTGTTGTTTTTCCTTACAAAAGTTGGTTTAATGTGAAAATAACTTTTAACTTGAACAAATACTTTCAATTTCTATGTCCAGTTGACAGCTGCTGAGAAGTATTCTTGTGACTAGTGAAAACTTTTCATCTTAGTCTCCCTTTTTATATCTTGTTGAATTGATGTGAATTGAATTGGGCATTTTCTGATTAGTAGATGATAGTTGGAGATGGTTAGATCAAATTATTTATGTATGAAAATTGAAAGGCATATTCTTGACTTCCCAAATAAACATAGTCTTCAGTCTGTGTCATAAGCATGTAAAATGTGTGTGGTGCAAAGAGAAATGCAAGGCCTAGTTGTCAAAAAAGAACAGCATAAATGGGGTCTTATTTAGTTGCAAATTACTAGTTTTAGTGGCCAGATTTGTACCATTATATAGAAAATATAAAGTATTAGTGGGAAACTTGATTTAAATCTATCATTTTTCCATGCTGATTTGAAAGTGTTTTCAATTAAATCTCCAGTTGGAACTTGCAACCCCTATTGACTCTATCTGCTCTCACTCCTGATAGAAAAAGAGTTTTCTGCTTTTCCACAATCATTAACTAGAAATGGGTTTGTAGGCTAAAGCTGACATTTTTTACAGCTGCAGAGGCATTCACACCTCACAAAAGTTTCACAAGCTCGAGCAGTTTGCGTTTATTAAAAAAAAAAGCATTCCCTAAATAGAAACTGAGTTTGAAGATGTTGTATAGTGGAATCATAACGTGGAAGCATGTTTTTAAAGGTTTAAGTAAACTGTGTAGAGGAACACAGGATGAAGGGTTCTTACCTAGAATGTTATGGAAGATGCCTGTTTCTTTGTCCTTGGAAACCTGAATGGCAAACTTTAGAAGAATTGCTTGTTATTGTTTGTTTTACTAAGCAGTATTTTCCAAACAGTTTTAAAATAACTTGTAGTGCAAACAGAACAGAAAAGGGAGTGATTAATGCTTTCATCAGTGTGGAAGGGATTGTCACTCTCAAATTGGCCTTCTCAGCCACACTAGATGCTGTTCCAAGACATCTACTATATTCAGAGCATGTTACCATTGTTTCTCGAGACTGAAGGATGCTATAACAATGCCTTCATTTTATAACCTTCCCTGATACTCTTTGTTTTATTCATTCTGAATATATATTGAATCATTTAAGAGGTTGAATTTTCCCAGTTGTCCTCCTGATTTGTCTTCTGGCATCTGCAGTTGGGAGTATATTGTTCCTTCTTATGTAGAAAAAAAACGTTACAATCAAACAAACTTTTTTCTGCTTATGTGTAAGAGTAGTAAACTTACCTTTTACAATAAAGCAGGGAATGCAGATCATTCTGCTCTGTGTTATTCCAATACAGTTGAATAGCTATATTGCAATTGCCGTCTTGCATAAATCCATCTTTGTTCTGCTCACATTGGCAGACTCTTATATTTTTTAATACAATTTCTTCATTCCCAAGAGTCTGAGGAACACTCTTCAGGCATTCTTTATATTTATAGGACAGCTAAACGGAAATATCCCCTTCATGGATTGCTGCCTTGTCGTGATAAAGGGGCTTGAGTAATTCAGAGAAGCTATGGGCTATGCCGTGCAGGGACACCCAAGACGGACAGGTCATTGTGGAGAGTTCTGACTAAATGTGTTCCACCTGGAGCAGGAACCGGCAAGCCACTCCATTATCTTTGCCAAGAAAACTACATGGACAGAAACAAAAGGCTAAAAGATATGATGCTGGAAGATGAGCCCCTTAGGTTGGAAGGTGTCCAGCATGCTACTGAGGAAGAGCAGAGGACGTGTACAAGTAGCTCCAGAGCTAATGAAGTGGTTGGGCCAAAGATGAAAGGCTGAAAGCTGTGGACGAGCCTGGAAGTTAAAGAAAAGTGCAGTGCTGCTAAGAACTGCATAGGAACCTGGAATGTAAGATCTATGAACCTTGGTAAGCTGGATGTGGTCAAACAGGAGATGGCAAGACTAAACATTGACATCCTGGGCATCAGTGAACTAAAATGGATGGGAATGGGCAAATTCAATTCAGACGATTATCATATCTACTCTTGCGGGCAAGAATCCTGTAGAAGAAATGGAGTAGCCCTCATAGTCAACAAAAGAGTGGGAAAAGCTGTACTGGGATACAATTTCAAAAATGACAGATTGATTTCAATACGAATCCAAGGCAGACCTTTCAGCATCACAGTAATCCAAGTTTATGCACCACCACTGCTGAAGAGGCTGAAATTGACCAGTTCTGTGAAGACCTACAACACCTTCTAGAACTGACACCAAAGAAAGATGTTCTTGTCATTATAGGGGACTGGAATGCTAAAGTAGGGAGTCAAGAGATAAAAGGAACAACAGTAAGGGAGATAGGGGAAGTTAAAGGAAATGGAATGCAGACTTCCAAAGAATAGCAAGTAGAGATGAGGGCCTTCTTAAACGAACAGTGCAAAGATATAGAGGAAAAGAATAGAAATGGAAAAACCAGAGATCTGTTTTAAGAAAATTGGAGCTATTAAAGGAATATTTTGTGCAAAGATGGACATGATAAAAATGGCAGGGTCCTCACAGAAGCAGAAGACATCAAGAAGAGGTGGCAAGAATAAACAGAGGAATTATATCAGAAAGAACTGGATGTCCCGGACAATCCAGATAGTGTGGTTGCTGACTTTAAGCCAGACGTCTTGGGGAGTGAAGTCAATTAGGAAAGCATGGCTAACAACAAGGCCAGTGGAGGTGCTGGCATTCCAGTTGAACTATTTAAAATCTTAAAAGATGACGCTGTTAAGGTGCTACACTCAATATGCCAGCAAGTTTGGAAAACTCAGCAGTGGCCAGAGGATTGGAAAAGATCAGTCTACATCCCAATCCCAAAGAAGGGCAGTGCCAAAGAATGCTCCAACTATCATACAATTGCACTCATTTCACACGCTAGCAAGTTTATGCTCAAAATCCTCCAAGGTAGGTTTCAGCAGTATGTGGACCGAGAAATACCAGAAGTACAAGCTGGATTTCGAAGGGGCACAGAAACTAGAGACCAAATTGCTAGCATGTGCTGGATTATGGAGAAAGCCAGAGAGTTCCAGAAAAACATCTACTTCTGCTTCATTGACTACGCAAAAGCATTTGACTGTGTGGACCACAGCAAACTATGGCAAGTTCTTAAAGAAATGGGAGTGCCTGATCTTATCTGTCTCCTGAGAAATCTGTATGTGTGACAAGAAGCAACAGTTAAAATTGGATATGGAACAACTGATTGGTTCAAATTGGGAAAGTAGTACAACAAGCCTGTACAGTGGTGCCTCGAATAGCAAAAAAAAAAAAAAAAAAAAAAAAAAAAAAAAGAATAGCGATTTGTTTTGGGGGGAATTTTTTCGCTTTGATTAGCGATTTTTCCAATGGGTGATTTTCAATTAGCAATGGTTGGGGCGGCGGTGGGGGGGGGGAAGGGAAAGGGCCCTGACGAGCGGTGCTTCGGCTGCCTCTCTCCCCCCGGGGCAGCAGCGGGGAAAGGGAAAGGGCCCCGGGTGAGCGGCGCATCGGCCAGCTCGCTCCTCGCGGGCAGCAGCGGCCACCCATCTCTCGACGGCCTGGCCGGGCCTCCTCTGGCTCCGGCTCCTCCTGGCGGCGCTGGGGGTCGAGGGAGGAGAAGAACCAAGGGACCCGCCGGGCACCCCCGGCAGGCAGGGACAGGTGCGCGGCCGTGACGCTCCTTCTGGGCTGGCAGGCTGGTTGGCTTCCTCCTCCTTCCTCGCTCCCTCGCTGGCTGGCTTTGTTCTGACTCTTTTTTAATTTATTGTTGATTTTTCCCCCCATTGAGTTGCATTGAATAGGTTTCAATGCATTTCGATGGGGGAACCGCGTTTTGATTAGCAATGTTTTCCATGGAGATTTTCGAATAGTGACGGCAGTTCGTTCCTATTGGAACGGATTAGCCGGCTTTCAATGTATTTCAGTGGGAAACTGCGTTTTGAATAGCGAAGAAATCCAATAGCGATGTTTTTTGCAGAACGGATTAACATCGCTATTGGAGGCACCACTGTATATTGTCTCCCTGCTTATTTAACTTATATGCAAAATACATCATGTGAAAGGCTGGACTGGATGAATCCCAAAATGGAATTAAGATTGCTGGAAGAAATATCAATAACCTCAGATATGCAGAGGATACGCCTCTGATGGCAGAAAGTGAGGAGGAATTAAAGAACCTCTTAATGAGGGTGCAAGAGGAGAGTGCAAAAATGGTCTGAAGCTCAACATCAAAAAAACTAAGATCGTGGCCACTGGTCCCATCATCTCCTGGCAGATAAAAGGGGAAGTTATGGAGGTGGTGACAGATTTTGCTTTCCTGAGCTCCATGATCATTGCAGATGATGACAGCAGCCACAAAATTAAAAGATGCCTGCTTCTTGGGAGGAAAGCGATGACAAATCTAGATAACATCTTAAAAAGCAGAGCCATCACCTTGCCGACAAAGGTCATAGTCAAAGCTATGGTTTTTCTAGTAGCTATGTATGGAAGTGAGAGCTGGACCATAAAGAAGGCTGACCGCCGAAGAACTGATGCTTTTGAATTGTGGTGCTGGAGGAGACTCTTGAGAGTCCCCTGGACTGCAAGGAGATCAAACCTATCCATTTTGAAGGAAATCAACCCTGAGTGCTCACTTGAGGGACAGATCCTGAAGCTGAGGCTCCAGTACTTTGGCTATATCATGAGAAGAGAAGACTTCCTGAAAGGACACTAATGTTGGGAAAATGTGAAGGCAGGAGAAGGGGACATCAGAGGACGCAATGGTTGGACAGTGTCATTGAAGCTACCAACATGAATTTGACCCAACTCCTGGAGGCAGTGGAAGACAGGAGGGCCTGGTGTGCTCTGGTCCATGGAGTCACGAAGAGTCAGACACGACTTAACGACTAAACAACAACAAACAGAAATATGTGGGGCTGAGGTTGCACACAGTTCTATCCCACCATGTCTTTATGTACCTTTGTTCTTTCAGCATTAAGTTGTGAAGATAGATTTTAGATATGTTTTCATTAATACATTGTGATATTGATCCCTGCACTCTACAGTTTTGACATTCATGTTCAAGTGAATACCAGGCAAGTAGAGAATACCTGATACTTATTGAATGTTGTTGTTGTTGTTTTTGTTGTTTAGTCATTAAGTCGTCTTCAACTCTTCGTGACCTCATGGACCAGAGCATTGATTTAACTTCACTCTAGTATATCCATTCTGTATAAAGATAATATTAGGCTATCCACTGTAGAAAATTATGTAAAATGCCATCTTTTTTATAGTAATTTCTAGCTGGCAACTGTGCAGCGCTAGCTCCCATATCTGTTGCATCCGTACTTCTGTCTGGAAGCTTCTGGTGCATCCCTTGCGGGTCAATCAGGGGTTACCTTTATTTGTGGGGGGATGTGGAATGTGTCAAGAGTCCCCAACACACACCTGTCATATAAGAGAATTGCAAGAACCATTTGCAGGAGTTACCAGGGGTCTTCTTGTGCATGGTAGGGAAATTCATGGGTGCTTGTGCAACCAGGAGTGTCTAGGTCTGAAGCCAAAATGTTAAGTCTAGAATACAGATAGCTTAATCTTATTTTCTGTCACTTCTGTAATCATGTTTTGAAACAGATACAGTCAATACTCCTTCTAAGCTACACACATGTGCGCGACTCCACCTCATCTGTGCAGCTTTTTTCTTCTACGCAGCAGTCGTTTTCAGCTCCTTTGGTTCTGATTGCAACAGAACCCTGCGCGGGGTGTGTGTGTGTGTGTGGAATTGCGTGTGCTAGAGGTATAGTCCTGCCTAGTGGGACTGAAAATTAGAAGGTACATTGGATACAGTTTTTGGCAGAGTGTTAATTTTATTAGCTGAAATCTTTTCCCAGATCAGTGTATATTTAATCTAGACCTTCAGGTGTTATATAAAGACGTTACTGATTTCTTTTTTAAGGGTGGCTTTAGTACAGTGCAGGGAACAAATGCTAGAATTGATTAGGGTAGAAGTTTTTTGTGTGTGCATAGGGTTGTTATTAGGGCAGGAATAAACAACATGCTCCTAGAAGTTTGGAGATGAAGGAAAATGGTAGTTCGGAGAGATTAGCCAAGAGATGCATTCTTTCTGAATCCTTCTGAAGCAACACTAGATACTGCCATGTATTGAAGCATACGAGTAGGCAAGGAACTAAACAGGAAGAGGGGTTGATTATAAGAAAGTTACACTTGAGGAAGAGAGAACTGGAAATAAGGGAGCATAAAAAAAGAGAACAGCTTTATAATCACCCCATCAAATGAGATGGAGAATTGAAGAGGGAGAGGTAGGGAGCTGAACAGCTGGTAGAGTGGAAAGAGGGTAGAGGCAATTACTTTGATTTTAGTGCTGGAAATGGGTTATTAGCAGATGGCAAAGAGACTGGAGGTAACAGGACAGGCCTTAGCATTGAGGTGTGATGGATTAGAGAGGTATTAGTAGTGTAACATATTTGTAAATGGCACGTAAGCAGGACATTTTGCTTACATGAAATAGTCCTGAACTATATTGCTATGATCCTTTGTTTCTTGTTCACAGATTGTATTTCTCTTTCATCTGAAGTGGAATGAAGAAACAAACTATGGAATTGCTCTCAAGATAACGCTCCTGGAAAAAGATCCTGATGGCTATCTCCTTTTTGAGTGGTTTATATCTGCACTTTTGATGATCTTCATATCGAAAGGATTTGTTTTCCATTTGGAAAGATTTAAAATAAACAATTGTTCCTACTTGGAAGCAACTTCTTTCTTTTGAACACTGTACAACATGGGAGACATGGCTAATAACTCAGTAGCATACAGTGGTGTAAAATACACTATAAAAGATTCTAATCATGGAGACTTTGGAATCACACTTGAAGAGCTTCGTGCCCTTATGGAATTGCGTGCTGCAGATGCTTTGCATAAAATACAAGAATGCTACGGAGATGTATATGGAATTTGTACAAGATTGAAAACTTCTCCAAATGAAGGTAAGGATCATCATTTCTAAACTGCCAAGTAAGCAAACATATATTTGTGTAGATTATGTGATTGTCTAGGTTTAATTCATGGTTTGCCTGACAATATTGTCAATTGCAGTTGACAGAATTTTATTGATCAATTAATGAACATAAATATACATTGCAAATAGTGAAACTGACAATTTAATGAATTTTGCTTATATTTTCGGTGGTCCCTGAAAATCAGTTGTGGCAAAATAATAATCATTGAATACAAAGAATTGTGTTTGTGTGTTTTCTACAGCTAAATTGGGATTAAAAATCAATAGTCATGACTGAACTATACAAATTTATGAGGTTAGAAATGTTGGGCAATTTTTAATATTTTGCAAACCAAAAATGAAAACTGTGTATTGAAACTTACATATCTACTGGGTCCTAGTTGTAGTTGAAAATTTATCATTTTCTGTATAAATACAGAAAATGATAAATGAAATAAATAATCCAGAAGCTACTTCATATGCAGTTTTAATCTTTTTTCAAAGAGACTTTTTTCAAAGAGTGGTTTGATAGGTTTGTAGGCGCTTGTACACTTTGACAAATTATACTGAATGTTCAAGGTTGTGACAGGACATAAATGTCTGACAGCTTTACTTAGTAATTTTTGAGAAATGTGTTTGTCTGCTGTTTTGACAGTCTAAAGATGCTGATTATTGGAAACACATCTAAGGAATGCTGGTGGCAGTTGCAAACATAATCCTTTCAGCTGTGACTTTATATGCAGTTAACATATAAAGTAAAATGAGTGAGTCCCTTGATCATGTCAAGAAGCTGGGCAAGAACCTCAGGTATGTGTTGCCCAAGAATTTGAGCAACACATACCACAGCCTCCTCCCCATTGTATACAATCAAACCTGTGTGTAATCTTTTCAAGTGTACTGTTCTAGACTTATATTAGAAAATGCTGAGTGTTTTAATAGAAAAGACTTGTAAAATATAAAGATTTAGAAACAGAAACAAAAACCTTCATTCTTCTGATAGGAAAAAGTTTTTCAGTGTCAGCTTTTCTGTATTATTTGATGTCATCTTACTACTACCTAACCTCTTAATATTTCATGAAGAAGTTCATCCAATGCCTTCCAGCACCATCTAGTTACAGTGGTGCCTCGCTTGACGAGGATAATTGGTTCCACCAAAATAACTGTAGAACGAAATCCTCGTCAAGCGAAATGAAAAAGCCTATTGAAATGCATTGAAAACCGGTTCAGTGCATTCCAATGGGTGAAATACCTCAGCGTCCAGCGAAGATCCTCCATGGGGCGGCCATTTTCCGGTGCCTTTCTTGCGAAAAAGCCTTCCTAAACAAAGCGGGGAGCCATTTTAAACAGTGGGCAGCCGTTTTGAAACCCAATGATCAGCTGTTTACTGATAGTCATAAAGTGGAAAAATCGGTTCCCAAAGCAGGGAACCGATCATCGTAAAGCACATTTTCCCTATCTAAACATCGTTTTGCGATCGCAAAAGTGATAGCTAAAAACACATTGTTAAGCGATTTCCTCGTCTAGCGAGGTAATTGTCAAGCGGGGCACCACTGTATTAGTATTTGGGATTAGTCACTTCTTAGCAGCAGAGATTTGCTCATTAACCCGCATGCTTAGAATCAAGGTATTCAGTATTTGAACAAAATTAGTAGCAATATCCAACACTTCTATTTCAGGATGAGTTTTGTTGTTACTCAGAATCAGAACATTTACTTTTGTGTACCTTTTCAAAAGCCCAGTATGTGCTAATTGTCAAGTAATGCTACTATATAGGAAATACTAATTACTGTACCAAGATGGTATTTCCAACAGCCACACCAATGTTCTATGTACCATTTCAGTTGTTCTGTTACATACTACCCTGTTTCCCTGAAAATAAGCCCTAGTATGATTTTTCAGGATGCTCGTAAAATAAACCCTACCCCAACTCAACATCAAAAAAACTAAGATCATGGCCACTGGTCTCATCACCTCCTGGGAAATAGAAGGGGAAGATATGGAGGCAGTGTCAAATTTTATCTTCCTGGGCTCCATGATCACTGCAGATGGAGACAGCAGCCCTGAAATTAAAAGACGCCTTCTTCTTGGGAGGAAAGCGATGACAAATCTGGACAGCATCTTGAAAAGCAGAGACATCACCTTGCCAACAAAAGTCCGAATAGTCAAAGCTATGGTTTTTCCTGTCGTGATGTATGGAAGTGAGAGCTGGACCATAAAGAAAGCAGACCGCCGAAGAATTGATGCCTTTGAATTGTGGTGCTGGAGGAGGCTCTTGAGGATCCCCTGGACTGCAAGGAGAACAAACCTATCAGTTCTAAAGGAAATCAACCCTGAGTGCTCGCTGGAAGGACAGATCCTGAAGCTGAGCCTCCAGTACTTTGGCCATCTCATGAGAAGAAAAGAGTCCTTGGAAAAAACCCTGATGTTAGGAAGGTGTGACGGCAAGAGGAGAAGGGGACGACCGAGGATGAGATGGCTGGACAGTGTCTGCGAAGCAACCAACATGAACCTGACACAACTCCGGGAGGCAGTAGAAGACAGGAGGGCCTGGCGTGCTCTGGTCCATGGGGTCACGAAGAGTCGGACACGACTAAACGACTAAACACACACACACACAAGTGAAACCCTGCCCTCCACCACCGTGAAGCAACCAGAAGATGACATGACTGTATTTGAATAAATGTAGACTGTTTTACATGGGGAAAAAATAAAACATCCCCTGAAAATAAGCCCTACTGTTTTTGTTTTTTGGGGGGGAGCAAAAATTAATATAAGACCCTGTCTTATTTTCGGGGAAACTCAGTATTTCCAAAGAATTTTGTGTTTGAGATGCATATAACCAGCATGGGATAGGTAACATTTTTAAATTGTTCATAGCCCATGTTTCTCCTAACTGTGAAATCTGAAATGGGTTTTTGAGGTAGTAGCATGCTTAAAGAAATATTTTCAGCCGGACATGATTCTGCATGGTGCCTCTGGTCTAACAGCAATTAAAATTAAAAGTATTTCAAACTTCCAAATTTGCCTTCATCAAATTTTATCTTGTGAATGTTTTCTGCTCAGGACAAATGAGAAGAAAAATCACATGAAATAGTGTTAAACAAAAGAACTATATGCAGTGGTGCCTCCACTTATGACCATAATCCATTCCAGAAGATGTACATAACTCGAAATGGTCATAAGTTGAAGCACCATTTCCCATAGGAATGCATTGAAATGCAATTAATCCGATCCTGCCAAAGAAAAAAATCACCAAAAATAATAATAATACATTTTTAAAAAACCTGCAAGACTCATTGGAAACATGATTAATCCTTTCTGGCTGAAGGGGGGGGGGGGGAAGAAAAGCAATCAAGTGTGCAAGACCCATTGGAAATGCACAGAAAACAAATGGAGCAGATCAGAAATGCACAGAGAACAAAGGGGGCAGGTCGGAAATGCAAAGAAAACAACGGAAAGAGCAAGGGAAGCATGCAGGACCCATCAGAAATGGGGAACACCCCAAAAAGCAACCAACCCCCCAAGACCCATCGGAAATGGGGGATTTCCCCCAAGACCCATCACAGCACAGAAACATAACCCCCAGCTCAAAACCATGCTGCAAAACCACCCCGAACAGTTTGAAAAGCAGAAAACAGCACCTTACCTTGCAAGGCAGCCCGAAGCCTCCCTGCAAACACACACACACACTCAGAAGCAGAAGGAGACAGTCCCAAGCCTCCGACGACCATGCACACACTCTAACTGCTGGGGCAAAAGAGCTACAAATAAGCAGCCTCGTCACCACCTACAGTTAGCAATTTGAATTTCCTGCCTTTTTCCCTTGCCTTTTCCTGTTCGTAAGTGGAAGCTCCGCTCGCAAGTACTGCAGAAGCAAAATGGTAGTAAGCAGTGATGTTCGTAAGTCGAGGCACCACTGTATTTGTCAAATGTTTCTCCCTCCCCAAACAGTCTCTGACTGCAGAACCAAAAGTTGGGATTTCAATTCCCCACTGTGCCTGCCTGACAGGGGCAGGACTTTATGATCCATAGGGTCCCTTCCAGCTCTGCAGTTCTAAGGTTATTAAATAAATACAGTGGTGCCTCGCTGTGTGAAAGCATCGTTGAACGGGACAGGAAAAGCCATTGGAACGCATTCAACATGGTTTAATGCGTTCCAATTGGGCCGAATACTCACCGTTCAGCGATGCTTCCCTATGGCCGGCAGCCATTTTCGCGCCCTCCCCTCGCTTAACGAGGGTGCGAAAATGCTGCGCGCGGCCATTTTGGGGCTTCCGGTGGCCATTTTGTAGCCGCGGAACAGCTGATCGGCGGGTCGCAAAGCGAAGGTCGGTAAGCAAACCGCTTACCGACCTTCGCTCTGTGATTTTTGCCCATTGGAGCCGTCGCTCTGCGATCGCATTAGCGATCAAAAAAACGTCCCCGTAGAGCGAATTCATTGCTCTACGGGGCGCTTGTTGTGCGAGGCACCACTGTACAATTATTCCAATACATAGTAGAAAATACATTCTTGTTGTGCAGGCTTTGAATTTTGCAGGGTAACAGCTGCTCTTTAGATTCAGAGCCTGTGCTTGGATATCTTCTAACTCTTTCATCTCAGTAGAATAAACTTTTACTGTTGGGGTGGTAGCAGTCAGGAAATGCTAGTAGGGGCTGCTGTTATGGCTTTTATAATTTTTTTGTCTCTCCAAGTATTCCATGAATAAATATTACTGTATTTGACTAAGATTCCAGTTAAGATTAATATGGATAAGAAAGGCAAGGATGTCTCTTTTCGTTTGGATAAGAGAAGCAAGATGTCTCTTTCTTCACACCCATTGTAGTGATTCCTTCATTAATCTGGTGGGAAGACTTTTAAATCCTTTGCCTCAGTTATTCTTGATAAGCAACAACAAAGAAGGTGGATCTTCAAAGTCTTAATATTGAAAAGAGTTTAAAAGTGATCAAAATCTGGCTTGATGTGCCTTAGTAGGAAGCAAGTTTCCTTTAAGCTGCATGGGTGCGTGTCTTTGCAGTGTTGCATTGATGCCATGCACCTGCAGCCGGTATTGCTGCCCATTTGTTTCCAATCACAGCCAGAACTCCAGACACATGGGGCAGGGCTCCCGCTCATCGCTGGCAGAAAACTCGAGGGAATGTTGGTAGGAAGACACCGTTATTCTTTGCTCATTAAGAAATAGCAACAATGAAAGTTTTCAGCAATCTTTGGCACATATTTTGTAAATACTTAATTTTTATGCCCACATACTGCTCATGGAATGTGGATGATATAAAGGATGGTAGAATTATTGCTGCTGAAGCATCACAGATAGGAATTGGTAACACTGTGTGTAATGGAGGAATTTGGGAATATATCAGATATTGTTATAGTAATAAATTAGCACAAACACAACATTTGGTTGTTGTGTTTCTATATACTTCTGGTGACATGCTTCCTCAAAAGGTATTTTCGTACAATAGAAGGTAAATTGGGTATTTCAAATGTTGATAAAGCAGTTTCTGCTACCTTTTAGATGAGAGGATATTTAAAGCCAGTGCGACCTGCATTTCTCTGCAGTCTTGATTTCTTTGTGTGGTACATAATATGAGGATATTTTCTCAAGATGTAGCCTTTACTCTCACTATATCTAGTGTCAAGTTGTGTGTCACTGCTGTGTGTATGGGGAAAAATCTGGGTCCATATTGGCTAGCCATGTTCTGCTTTCAGAATTGCTTAACCCACAATTTTGCTGCTATAATAATCATATTTCTGTGAAGTGTGGAATTTTTTTAGCAGATGTTGGTATAGCAAAGGTAATGGATGTTGCTCTTTGTTTTTAAAAAAAAGCTTGGCCTTATGGGGAAGCCAAGTTACTCAATCTAGACTTAACATTATATCAGTGAGAAAACTTCAAGAAAACAAGACCTATAGTAGATGAGCATCAGAAGTCTGCATGTACCTACAGTTATTTTTTTGTTGTACTATTGAAATATTTATATATAAGTTCCTTCTGATGCCTTAACTTTTCTGTAAAACCTAGAAGATATAAACCGTAGATATTTCTGACACATAATGGTTCTTCCAAATTCAGTTTCACATAGATTTGTATGGTTAATTATGCAAACCTTTTGACTTTTTTTAAATGTAATCCATGAGAATGCTAACAGTAATAATGTGTAGGTAATAAACTGTTCTAAAACCAATTTCTCTTTCTAATACTTAGGCTTAAGTGGAAATCCAGCAGATATAGAGAGGAGAGCAGCTGTGTTTGGGAAGAACTTTATACCTCCTAAAAAGCCAAAAACATTTCTTCAGTTAGTATGGGAAGCACTACAGGATGTTACGTTAATTATATTAGAAATCGCAGCCATAGTATCATTGGGCCTTTCTTTTTACCAACCTCCTGGAGGGAACGAAGCATGTGAGTAGAAAAGTAAAATAGGTATTTTAATTCACTTTGTAGTGTATTGTATTATGAAGCCATAATGTTGTTAGGAGTTTTTAAACTATAAGAAAACATAACGTACAATAACCAGTATTTCTTTTCTTGCTTGTTAAGTCCCCAGTGATACAACTTAAACAGTTTGGTAGATTATTTTCAATTAGAAATGCTTGTTAAAAGATTGGTATAAATTTGCATTTGCATCGGCATTTTGAAGTTTATTATTTGTTTAATCCCTCAGAAGAGTAGGGTTTGCTTGTATGTTTCCTTTTTCATAGGAGTGCAGGGATAGATTTTTCATGTACTCTCTTTTGTTACTGGTCAGAAAATAAGAAATTGTGAATACTGAAATAAAAACATTTTAATGTGGAAATTCATGATAATTTAATTGATTCATCTCCTGTTAAAGGAACAGGAGGAAGGCATGGAGACAGAATAATGTTCACTTTGCTTATTCCACTCATCACAGACGAAAGCAGATAGTGGGATATAACAGTGCTGGTAAACGTGAACATATTTAAACATGATAAAATTGTACCAAGCCAACAGATAATTTTTTCAGTACTTATTGAGATAAATATGAAATCTGATAAGACAAACAGATTTCCATATTTGCAGTGATACAAACCAGGGGCTCCCTCTCCAGACTTGTGTTCCCTGTCAAACATTCAGCAGATGCTGCTGCACTATAATATTGTTGGCCTGAAATGTAAGTAGTTTGGTTCCAGTCAGCCACTTATAATTCATCGAACGTACTGGCTGTTGTATAGCTCCACAGGAATAACTTAACATTATACCCATGATAGCTGTAGTAGCACCATGGCAGGACCACTATCCATGAAGTACTTACACCGTGCATTGAGCAGCTGCAGTGAGAACCACATGACTGATTGCACGATCTGTATTGCCTAGGTATAACACCTGGTAAATAATAGACATTTACATTACATAGTGATGATCTGGATTCTGGCCGTTAAAATAGAAAATTTATAGTGCTAAAATGCACATTACAGAATACAGTGGTGCCTCATATAACGAGCGCCCTGTTTAACGAAGAAATCGCATAGCGATGGCTTTTTTGCCATCGCTTTTGCGATAGCACTACGATCTTGCCTATGGGGAAAAATCGCTTTGCGATTTTTCCCCATAGGCACCATTTTCCCCCAGCTGAGCAGAGGGAGCTTTGAAGCCCCGCCGCTCAGCTGGGGGAAAATGTCAGCAGTGGGCTGCGGCCTCGGAAGGACCCCGAAGCCACCATCCCCTGCCGACAATTCCCTTCCGAGCTCTCAAAGGGCCCCCTCCAATATTGGAGAAAGCCCTTTGAGAGCTCGGAAGGCTCTCAGCGGCGGCGGGGGAAGGGTACGGGGGTGTCGAAGGCTTCCAGGCTTCCGGACACCCCCCCACCCTGTCCCCGCCGCCGGCAGCCTCCCCGCGCCGCCTCCCCGGCCGTTCTCGGACTTCTGGAAGTCCTAGAACGGCTGGGGAAAGCGGCGCGGGGAGGCTTCAAGCATCGGGGACAGGGTGGGGGGGATCGGGAAGGCTTGAAGCCTAGCCGCACCGCTTACCCAGGCCGTTCTCGGACTTCCACCTAGGTGTCCGAGAACGGCCGGGGTAGGCAGCGCAAGGAGGCTTTAAGCGGCGGGGACAGGGGGGGGATCGGGAAGGGTTGAAGCCTACCTGCGCCGCTTACCCAGGCCGTTCTCGGTCTTCCAGAAGTCCGAAATCAGCCTGGGTAAGCGGCGCGGGTAGGCTTCAAGCCTTCCCGATTCCCCCCCCTGTCTCCGATGCCGGTAACCTCCCCGCGCCGCCTACCCCAGCCGTTCTCGGACGCCTGGAAGTCCGAGAATGGCTGGGGAAAGCGACACGGGGAGGCTTCAAGCGGTGGCTGCTGGGTGGGGGGGGGGTGTCCGCACCCAGCCTCCCCCCACGGCTTTGATCCAAGCCGTGGGGGGGGAGGCTGGGAGGGTGGTGGGATTGGGATGCCTGAAAGGCATTCCAATCCCACCACCCTCCCCCCGCGCCTTGGATCCGAGCCGCGGCGGCTACCCCAGCCATGGCCGGACTCTAGGGAATCCAGCCATGGCTGAGGTAGCCGCCGTGGGTCAGATCCAAGCCGCGGGGGGAGGGAGAAAACCGGATAATCAGTTCCAATTTTCAATGCATTGCTATGGGAAATGGTGCTTCACATAACGATGTTTTCACATAACTTTTTTTTTCGTAACCAATTAACATCGTTATGCGAGGCACCACTGTAAATGTTTTGGAGGGTTGTTTTTTTTTAAAGCCAGTATCTGATTTTCAAGCCTGATTTTTCCCTTAAAAAATTAGGACTCTTTTCCCAAATATAGAAGTTCAAACATCATGTTTTGTATGGGATTGTACAACAAAAAGCAGGCACAATACAGTATATGGGAGGAAATAGAACTTACCTATAAGGTGCTTAATCTTCTGTTCAAGAAATTTATGAAAAATGAAGAAAAAATTACCAGCTTTTCAAAGAGTCTTCCTCTTTAATTTCACCTTCTGTAGGGCCTGTTCTGTGTCTTAAAAGGGCTTCCATAGGAATTGGAAGTTATTAGTGGCCAGCTAGTAACTTCCAATTTCAGAACAGCATTCCTCGGTTTAATAAATAAATTCTGCCAGAATCAGCCATGTCTCTCCCTCCACCCACAACCTCATACCTGTTTCAAAGGGCTAGAGAATCTGTGGAGGGCTGCAGCAGGAGAAGGCCGAAGAGAAAGTCCTGGTTGTGCTGGTGCTGAATACAGAAGTACATCACTGGATCTTAGCCTAGAACTGCAGTATTTGGAATATTTACAAAGCTCCACTAAACTTGATCGTTGTCATTTCTGAGTTAACATGCATAGGCACAACTTGTAAAACACTGAGCTAGTCAAAATATACAGCCTTGTTATCAAAAATGGAATCTTTACACAAACATTTTACGATGCTTAAACTGCTAGTTTCAAATAGGAACCCCATCAGAGAAAATGAGAGAAAATGAGAAATAAAAATTATTTACCATGTGTCCCTCATATTTACTACTTGGAAGTAGGGAAAACTAGTTCGAGTGTTTTGTTCCCCCCCCCCCCCCAGTGACTGCAAAGGTCAGTTTGGAGACCAGTGGAGAGGATCAAGCACAACTCTTGCATTCCTCTACCCTTTTTAAAGCCAGAATCTTGCTTGCTCTGATTAACATAGATAAGGTAACTGACCAAGCATTCTCCTGGGCAAAGTAGATTAGTTGGGCTTCCTCTGACTTGCATTCAGTAGTATCTGTTAATCAGCACAATGGTATCTGCTAGTAGAGCAGGTTCCCGTTTCAATCCTGTAGCCCTCCTTTTGTGAAGGACCTTTCCCCATGCTGAGATTTGTTAGAAGGAAGGTCCTGATGTGCATACAGATCAATTCTGGTAAGGATGAGTACATCCCTCTCACCATACCTTTTTCAATTTACATAATCATAATCACATATGATAATTGGTGTACTTAATCTCTCAGAGTGAACTGAAAAATATCTTTCTGATGAACTTAACACCAGAATAATAACAATTTTTCTTGTGCCCACTATCACCATTCCTCTTTTTCTTGGGTGGAATGTAGTGTTTGGTTGACAGAACACATATATACCTAAAATCACTCTGAGCCAGATAAACTTGCACTGTGAAAACATAATGAGAGAAATATACAGTATAGGATGCCAGTATTACATGTAGGGCAAATTACTAGTGCTTTCTCATATGCAAGGAGTGTGCATACATTATAGATGAGTGGAGGATTGGGGGGAAAACATGCTGTATGCTGGTGTTTCAGTATTCTTTTTATTATATTGGATTCAATAAAAGGTATATGCTTCTACTACATGCACTGCTTTAAAGTAGAAATATTTAATAGTTGAGAGGGATAATTGCTGCTGTACCACCAGTTTTCAAACTAAAACATGCTTTGTGCTTTTCACAGTGTAGTAGCAATAGTAGCAACAGTAGAGACCCCTGTGAAGTCGCCGAAGTGGCTAAAGAAATACAGTACATGCCAGTTTGGGCCATGTTGCCTATTTTTATTTTAAACCTGACATGACTCTAATTTGTATACAGTACCACCTTATTTGTATTGTTGCTTTGGGGTGGGGGGAAATCTCAAGATTGCTTTGCTATGGGGACATGATCAGTGATTAGGTAACTTGTATAATCAAGGTTTCAGTGATTGCAGATTTCAGTACGAAGTGCTGATTGTTTGCTTGTTTGCAGTATGTGGAACAGTATCAGTTGGAGAGGAAGAAGAAGAAGCTGAAACAGGATGGATTGAAGGGGCTGCAATCCTTTTGTCTGTCGTTTGTGTGGTATTAGTCACAGCTTTCAATGACTGGAGTAAAGAAAAACAGTTTAGGGGGTTGCAAAGCCGCATTGAACAAGAACAGAAGTTCACCGTCATCAGGGGTGGCCAAGTCATCCAGATTCCTATAGCTGATATAGTCGTTGGTGACATTGCACAAGTAAAATATGGTAAATATACCTATTTATTTTATTTCTATTCCTGGAAATGTACTGGGTTGAAAGTATTTCAAAGAGTAGCTTATGTTAAAAGTAGATATTGTCTTCTTTTTTAGGTGACCTTTTACCAGCAGATGGTGTACTTATACAAGGAAATGACCTCAAAATTGATGAAAGCTCACTGACTGGAGAATCTGATCATGTTAAGAAAACATTGGATCGAGATCCTATGTTGCTCTCAGGTAGGTGATTAGATGATAGCTAAGATCTGGGCTTCAGGTATTTTGGAAACTGGACAAAGTTTCCTACATCTAGAGATCTAGGTTATGTGAAACATTGTCTTCCCAGGTAACAGTGTGCTAAGATCTAGTGCTCTTATGTATTATGTATTATGCTTTTAACCTCCCTGGGACCAAAAAGATAGGACTTAAGAACCAGCTAGGGTTTCAGACATACAAGCATCCTTTAATGTGATTAGTTTATGCAAGTGTTTGTAGCTGCAATACAGCCACATTCCTTAAAATTAAACACAGAGCAGTTTTATAAGAAATTGCCAGTGCTGGTTTAGTGATCTCTTGCATTTTGCCTATTTAGCCAGCATATGTTAATTAGCTGTTTAATATATGAAGTGATTTTTGTTTTTAATGAGATGACTCAAAGGTGAAGTGAGTTATGTGGTTAAACTACGAAAGTTATGCATTCCAGCATGCATTCTTTGCAATTGTTACTGCCTTGCAATGAGTCTTAACCACTATACAGATTTAATATGAATGGTAATTTTAATTAATCATAAGCCACTTGGGAGTAAATCATTAATTACAATATAGAGGGTAATGGTATCTTCATGAAGAAGAACTTAATGCATGGAGTTAGCAATAAAATATTGCACTGAATTTTAAGCATATGATATGGTACCAGTCAGCTTTGCCATTCTTGACCAGGCCATTACTTCTCCTTAAGATTTATGTTTTAAAAAAAAACTTAAATTATTATTCTGTACCTGCTAAATATGTTAATTGGGCTGTTTATGGAAGTTCTTGCATTATTCTTCTTGTTGTTGTTTGTTGATTTTTGATTCTGTAAACTTAAGGTTTGTCCCTGGGTATATTGAACTCTCATTTGCAAGCACTTGTTTTTCATCTGTTTCTGTCAGCACTTGCTGCCTGTATTTGTTGTCTGAGAGAGTGATAAAACTGTATATAGCTGGATGTTGCCCAGTGTCATTAATACTTCAATATGATATTTTAAACACTTTTTGTTGCAAATATTTTAATGGGTTGGTCTGTTCATTTTTGTATTGGTGATGTTTATTAGCCAAGTGGAATACTATTTGTAGTGAAAAGGCGGGATAAAATTTAGAAAGAAAGGGATAGACTATGGCAAGATAGGCTTTGTCTTTACAGACCTTATGAAAGTGAATGGGTTGTAACAGAACACAAGATACTAATCTTACTCTATTTTGCTTGGTGGAATACCTTCATACCTGGGTGTGCGGGAGTTTTTGCAGCATTAGATTTATAGTATGCCATTAGAAGCTCATTTGTACTCCATATATACAGGGCTGGATATAGTTGTTCTGTACATTAGAAGATTGAAGGTAAAGTTGCATGTAATTATGTAAATGCTAATATATGGTGCACCGTCTTGCAGTTTGTTGCAGTGTAAGACCATTTCTCCCGAAAAAAATGATTTACACCATGAGCAATTTGATATTTTTGTTTATTTATAATAACTGTGGTATATTAAATCATTAGACCAAACATAGTATCATTACATTTGTTATAATTTTCTGTTGTCTGAACACAAGACATATTAAGGTAGCCATGATGAAAACGGCCTTATGAATGCAGATTCCTCCGAGGGCCACTTTAACATGTTAAGTTAGCAGGGCTGTTCAGCCCATACTATTAATTTTCTCAACCCTGCATTAAATAGCTGTCTTCTTTCTTTCATCTCTATTAAACCATCCCTCTGCCTCTGAATGCCCCACAGCAAGAGATGTGTCTGTACCACTACAGGTACCTTCACCTTCTGTCTTCTCAATCACGAATCTCAGCATACTGTGTTTTTTGATCATTGTTCTGCCCTCTATAGTACTTTCTGTAATTTCTACATTACAACAATCTATCCAGAAGCCCATTTTTTTCTTCAACATACCATATTTTCCTCTCTTTCCAGCGCTTCCTCCTTTCGTACCATCTTGTGCAATCTGTTTTGCACCAGTGCAGAGGTTTTCACTCACCTCAGTATACAACGTTTTTGAACATTTAGCATAGGAGAGAAAAGTAGCATGGCTAAACAGGCTAGTTAGAACACGTGTCATATCTGGATTGCATATAAAAGCTTCTGTAGGCATAATAATGCAGATGCTCTTCCATATCCCAGTGGGCTTTGTTTGTTTCTATAGGAATGCATGTGGAGTACAAACAAGCATTACAGTATTTCATGTTTCATCTGTGCAGATGGCTTGTGAATTGTGAAGACCTGCTTTTTTGCTGGATAATTCATACTCTGACATTCAGAGGCTTGTGGCTGTGACCCAGGTTCAGGCCTATCTTTCTCTCTTTCCAGATGGCATCAGATATATTTTCACAAAACACATTTGGCCAGTCACAATATCAGGATAGGTGTCTTCTGGACCAGATACAGAATCTAGAAGGACAATTACATCCTCAATATTAACTTACTTAGTTACTTATTTTGATTTCCTTTTCAAAGATCCTTCAAAAGAAATTCCAGATGGCTCTTTGGCTTTATACAGTGGTGCCTCGCAAGACGATTTTAATTCATTCCACTAAAATCATCATCTTGTGAAAAAAATCATCTTGCGAGGCACCACCTATGCATCGGTCTAAAAACAAAAGTCTTGTGAAGCATCGGTCTAAAAAAAAGGTTTCAAAGCATCAGCCTCAAAAAAAAAGTCTTGTGAAGCACAGTCATAGAAAAAACCGTCTTGCGAGGCACCATAGTGATCTCAAAAACCAATAATCTTGCGGGTTTTTCGTCCCATGAGGCAATCGTCTAGCGAGGCACCACTGTATCTCAAACCCCTCCCTAATGGAGTTAGTCATGTTACCTTGCTCTTAATTAGCCATGTGGTCTTACTCCACTGATGATTGAGAAATCAGAAATGAAATTAGGAACTGTATGTGCATTTGATGTACAGTATACTGAGTAGGATTAGCCACCAGAGAGGTTCTGTTGGTATGCAGAAGAGGAAGATGCGAGATGGCCTATCCTTTCTTAATTCCTGTTTACCAAGAGCAAGTGAAAGCTGAAAGCACTGGAGCAGTGAGGGTGTGTTTAAGTCTTAACTTCTTCCAATCCCATGTTATCAAAGCTCTGAAGTTTTCTAGGCCTACAGGTTACTCTTGTTCTTGCACAAGTTGTTTAACATATATGTGCCCTGTTGTGTACATAGGTTGCAAAATCAGCTTCAGACATCCCAAATCTAGTGTTCAGTGCAGAAACTTTTTATCCTGGGGAAAAAAGGAGATGGAATAGAAACTGATCATCATGCTCTCCTGCACAGCAGATGGAGCACTGGGTGCAGCACTATTCTGAGCTGTATTCCAGAGAGAATGTAGTAACCAAAGAGGCATTAAATAACATTGAGTGCCTGCCTGTCTTGGAAGACTTGGACAGCGAACCAACTGCAGCAAAAAGTGGCCTTGGATTCCTTCACCTCCGGCAAGGCACCTGGGAAAGATAACATCCCTGCTGGAGTGCTATAAAGAGATCATCATCACCGAGCTGTATGAAATCTTTGTCTTTGCTGGAGGGAAGGTGGAGTACCACAGGACATGAAGGGTGCAAACATTGTCACATTGTATAAGAACAAAGGAGACAGGGGCGACTGCAATAATTACCGTGGCACCTCTCTTCTCAGCATTGTAGGGAAGCTGCTTGCCCATGTTGAGCTGAAGAGACTCCAAGGGCTTGCAGACAGAGTCACTTTGTGGATTTTGAGCTAATAGATCCACCACTGACATGGTATTTTCCCTCAGATAGTTGCAGGAGAAATGTAGGGAACAACAACAGCCACTCTTTGTGGCCTTCATAGATCTTACAAAGGCCTTTGATTTGGTTAGCAGGGACTGCCTTTTTAAAATGCTTCCCAAGATTGGATGTCCACCCTGACTCCTTAACATCATCAGGTCCTTTCATGAGGAAATGAAAGGCACTGTAGTTTTTGATGGCTCAACATCAGATCTTTTTGACATCTGAAGCAGAGTGAAACAGGGCTATGTCCCTGTGCCTGTTTGGGATCTTTTTTACTGTCATGCTGAAGAACGCCTTTGGAAGCGCAACAGAACTAGATCAGATGGAAAGCTCTTTAATCTCTCTAGATTGGTTTTCGCTCTCAAAGTCCAGCTGAAATGCATGTGGGACTTTTTCTTTGCCGATGATGTAGCTGATGTTGCCCATTCTGCTGAAGACCTCCAACAACTAATGAATCGCTTTAGCAAGGCCTGTCAAGACTTTGGATTAACAATCAGCCTGGAGAAAACACAAGTCATGGGCTTGTGGACTCATCTCCCTCTATTAACATCTCCACACAAGAACTGGAGGTTGTTCATGACTTTGTGTACCTTGGCTCAACAATCTCTGACACTCTCTCCCTAGATGTCGAGCTGGATAAACACATTGGCAAAGTAGCTACCATGTTCTCTAGACTCACAAAAAGAGTCTGGCTTAATAAGAAGCTGATGGCATATACCAAGATCCAGGTTTATAGCGCCTGTGTCCTGAGCACACTCCTGTACTGCAGTGAGTCCTGGACCCTTTGTGCATGGCAGGAGAGGAAGCTGAACACATTCCATATATGTTGTCTCTGAAACATTTTTGGTATCAGCTGGCAGGGCAAAGTTCCAAATAGAGTAATCCTAGAACGAGCTGGAATTTTTAGTATGTATACATTACTGAAACAATGACGTCTACATTGGCTTGGGCATATCGTGAGAATGGCTGACGGGCAGATTCCAAAAGATCTCCTGTATAGAGAATTAGTGCAGGGAAAGTGCCCCAGAGGGAGACCACAGCTGCGATACAAGGATATCTGTAAGCAGGATCTGAAGGCCTTAGGAATGGACCTCAACAGATGGGAAACTTTGACATCTGAGTGTTCAGCTTGGAGGTGCGTCATGGCCTCACCCATTTTGAAGAGACACTTATCCAGCAGGCCAAGGCAAAGAGGAAGTCCTGAAATGAGCAAAATCAGGGAGCTGGACAGGGGATAGATTGTTTTTTCTTCAGTGTAGAAGGGGTTGTCACTGTCAAGTTGGCCTTCTCAGCCACACTAGACGCTGTTCCAAGTCCTCTATCCGGAGCACATTACCATAAGTCTCTTGAGACTACTTAAGGCGAGGACAGAAGGGTGGCAGAAGGGTTCAGACATGTACTCGTAATCAGTCATAGCTTCAGGCTATCTAAAAGCAATGCTTGGTATTTGCAAAGGTGAGCATTTGAAAGCCAGAGCCCCCCCCTTTGTTCCAGCACCGTCACTACAGTGTGGGGCACATGTACTGTTACAGTGCTCCCAACAAAAATTAGTGTGCCTCCTTTGTGAGAAGGACAGCGACTGCTACGGCTCATAAACATAAGGGCCAGCTCTTGGACACTGTGTCCAACAACTTTGAAAGGTAGGTCACTGGCCTCCGCCAGCTGCTGATCCTTTGCGTGAGACCCCAAGTGCCATGCCGTCTCGCTCATGAACAAACAATTCAAATGGCCATTCTGTGTCAGGCAGAGAGAGCTGGGACAGAGAGCAGCTTCTGCTTTATGAGCGTAAAAGCCTTTTTAATGCATGGCACATTTTCCACCCTGTCCCCTGGCCCTTTAAGTGCCTCATATGGGGGAGGGGTGCCAAAACAGAAAAATTTTAAATCCACATTTTTGCAGAATCCCGCCATGCCTATGAATGTACACCAGCCCCGCTTAGCGTCTGGGAGGGGAACTTGGCAAATAGTGTTCTTTCTATCCATTGTCAACTTTCTCTGTCCTTTCAAAATAATAATAATAATAATAAAAAATCCAAATAACTCACATCTGTCCTTACAACCTGTGTTTTGTCCTTCAAAACTCTGAAGCCTTTGTATCCCAGGAAGTTGAGGTCAATAAAGACTTCCAAACACGTACAGTGGTGCCCCGCATGACGACCCCGCAGAACGATGAAATCGTATGACGATGACTTTTTTGCGATCGCTATAGCGATCGCAAAAATGACATTTCCTATGGGGGATTTTCGTTTGACAATGGTTAGGTCCTTGCTTTGCGAACCGTTTGTTCGCAAAACAACGATTTTTCCTGCTCCGCAAAATGGCTGCCCTGTGTTTTCCGGACCCATGTTTCGCAGGGCAGCCATTTTAACAGCTGATCAGCACTGGGAAAATGGATTCTTTGGTGGACGATGAGGTAATTTCCCCATTGGAACACATTAAATGAGTTTCAATGCATTCCAATGGGGAATTGTTTTTCGCATGACGACAGTTTCGCTTAACAGTGATTTTCCTGGAACTGATTATCATCGGGGCACCACTGTACTCTGGTCCTCTGCTAACAGTAAGTCATTTACATCCTGCATGACCCTGCATGTTTCTGTGGGATTCCATAGTCAAAATTTTTTCCTAGCGTCTCAAGCCCCCCCCCCCCCCCCCTGGAATGTGGAGCTACTTTTGTCTCTCCTTTTATGTTCCTCCTCCTGCTTCTGATTTTTCCTGGTTACTGGAGGGGATCCCGAAAGCCTCAGCTCCCTCCGGCCTCTACGCTTTTGTGTGGAACTGACTTCATCCTCACTCTCCTCTCCAAGAACTCGTCTGGGGGCAGGGGAGGAGGAAGGGGAAGTCCCGACGCTTCTCCTGTTGCTGAGTCTGTTTTCTCCTTTCTTTCTCACCTGCCTTGTCTTTTTGTGTTTCCTTATATTCGTTAAGAGCTGCCACTAAAACTTTATAATATCCTTGCAGGTTTGGTGTTGGTGGGGGGAGCTATATAAACCATAGAACCATATGGGTTCTTGTTCTTCTTCAGAGGGACTAACTTTAAATCTCCCTTGTATCTTTCTGGCTGCGCTACTGAGGCAAAACAGCCTATGAATCTCAGATGATCTTCCTCCTCCCTCTTTGTTGCCTCCTCTGCCCAATCAACCAGGAAAACCAAACACTCCGAAGCGAAGCTTCCTTCAGAGGGCCACAGAGGTGACAAAGAAAGAGCCGCTGGCCAAATTTCTGTACATAATTTAATCGTGTGTCTCTTCATCAGCCCTGATCACCTGCCCACAAGCTCTCTCCAGTTTTCCAGAACACAGCTGAGGGGCGTCCCCCTTACCAGGTGTACCTTGCTCGCACACGTTCCCATGCCTCGCAAGTGTACCGCCTGTCCAGGTCTTCCTCCAAGGGCACCCAGGGGGACACCCAACCCATACATGTATCACAAGCAGACCTCTATTCGCTATGCACTGGCTTTCACCCCCAGGTGTCGCAGGCCACAGCCTCAGCACAAGGGATGGGGCGTCTTCACAGCAGAGGGGAGGTTGCCAACGAGACCCCTGGGCCCCACCAGGGGCACCGTCTTTCAGGTCACCCCCCTGTCTATGAGCATCGGCTTTCAGGTCACTCACCTAGGAGAGCAGGTGGCAGACAGGATTACTGGTGTGAATGTTTTGACCTGTTATCACTGGTTTCCTCCTGCCTGCATTCCAGGACCAGGCCATCTACCAGATCGAAAGGAGGATGGGCAAAACAAAAGCGTTACAGTGACAGTATACTATGTGTGAATGTTCCTGGGCCTAGTTTCTCTGAGGCCTGTATTTTCTCTGCTAAGGGTTATACTAATTGATATAGCAGTTGATTCTGCTCCGGTATCAGAAGGATGCCTAAATCATGCTATCCTATATACATTTCTACCATGTTGTATTAGGCAACACTGTCCTTGAAGAGTTCACAATTTCATCTTCTTTAGGCACTAATGCATAACTTTACTTGAGCTGTCTGTTGAATTGTGGTCATTTTATGTTTCCCACTGTAGGAGTGGGAAAAGAATACTGGGAGACTCTTCTTGTGACCTTTCATATTGTGAAGATCTGCCTTTACTGTCATGAAAATAGTTTGTCCCAAACTTTGTAACTTAAAATAATCATTTTCTCCCTCTGTGTCATGATTAGATCATGGTAACCGTGAAATAACACTTATCCTGCATGTGCTGCTTCCTGGTTCATAAGCAGCTAGTGTACAGATATCACCATAAAAGTAATTACAATACTGAGTGTCCACAAAAAACATTTAAGGTTCTAAGTTCAAATTTTGGTTGTCACTAAAGGATGGTCACCTATCTTTGGGTTACTATTGCAATCGCTGGCTAGGATCCAAGAGAGTATGACTGCCAATATAATCACTTCTGTTGGTGGTATTAAAAGGAGGCAAGTTCTCTGTCCTCTACAAATCCCTGTTTGTCCCAAAAGCCTGCTCCAGATAACATGGGTAACACTAAGAGCTGTAGAGCAGGGGTCCCCAACCCCCAGTCTACGGCCTGATGCCAGTCCATGGCCATGGCAGGACTGGACCACGGAGACAGATCCCCACCCCCGCATGCACTCCCCCCACGTGCACCACCCTTACGCAGGGCCCACCCACCTACAAACATGTCCCACCCATCCTTGCAGGTGCGTGAGCATGCTCCGCCCCACCGCTCATACACCCGCTCACACGCCCCACCTTCCTGCAAGCACGGGGGGTGCTCCACACCCCGTGCATGGACCCTGCTCCCAACTGGTCCACAGTTCAGAAAAGCTTGGGGAAGAGAAGCAGAAGAAAAGAAACGTCTTTGTTGGTGGTAATTTAGTTGTAGCATAATGTTGGTTTTAGGCCACGCTATCCATGTAAAGTCTAGAAATAAGCAGATACAGGAATTTCAAATGGCTGTTGTTTATCTCATTATTGTGAATTGATTCTGAATGTCTGTTATTTTAAAATCTTTTGCCTTTTTATATTTTCTGACTATACTTTTTCTTACCAAACCAACGTCAGTTGCAAAAGAGTCATGGAACTGTAGCATATTTTTCACTAAACTGTACCAAGATTCTAAACTCTTCACAAACCTTGCCTTTCAGGGACTCATGTAATGGAAGGTTCTGGAAGAATGGTAGTTACTGCTGTAGGTGTCAACTCACAAACTGGAATTATCTTCACCTTGCTTGGTGCTGGAGGTGATGATGAAGAAGAAAAGAAGGAAAAAGAGAAAAAGGATAAGAAAAGTAAGCATACATTTTAAGAATCTATTTTTTTTAAAAAAATACACATTGGCTATTCAAACAGATACAAAATGTCTGTGTGGAACTCAGAACAAAGTGCTCCCCTCCCCTTCAGCCGTGCAAAATACAGTGGTGCCTCGCATTACGACATTAATCTGTTCCAGCGAAATCGCTGTAGAACAAAAACGTCGTAATGCGAAAATAAAAAGCCCATTGAAACCCCTTCAATGCGTTCCAATGGGCTGGAAACTCACTGTCCAGTGAAGATCCTCCGTAGGGCGGCCATTTTCGGTGGCTGTCTTGCGAGGAATCCATCCCTAAACACAGCGGGGAGCCATTTTATTTACCCGGTGGCCATTTTGAAACCGCCGATCAGCTGGAGGAAAATTGTCATTTTGCGAAGAATCGGTTCCTGAAGCAGGGAACCGATCATCACAAAGTGAAATCCCCTCATTTAGACCATCGTTTTGCGATCTCAAAAAGATTGCCGTAATGCGGTTTCATCGTAATGAGGGGCAATTGTAAAGCGAGGCACCACTGTAACTCATGAACTCTCCTATCTCTAAATTAGCTTTGGCTGACAGTTTACTACCCACTTCAACATAATCAGTTTTCACTCAAGTGCTCTTAATAGTATCAGAAGGATAGAATGTGTTAAGTGAGGTCTGTCAGATAATGGAAAGTTCTACAGAGCATATTATGGAAGCAGAAACAGCTTAAACCTGGATCAGGGAGTGTGCTTCCCAACTTTCCCACCACTCTTTTTCTTGCTTGTTCTTTTGTAAGTTTCTAGTAAATATTTTCTAATATGCAGTATCAAATTCAGGACAAGCAATTTGGGGAAATTTTCTCCGTGTTGAACAAATGTTATTTTCAATATTCTTACAGAAACCAGTCCAATAAACAATATCCTAGAACTGCAGAGCTGGAAGGGACTCTGTGGATCATTGAGTCCAGCTCCTGTCAAGGAGGCACCGTGGGGAATCAAACTCTCAATCTCTGGCTCCACAGCCAGATACCAAAACCACTGCGCTATCCAGCAATATATGAGTACCATATATTATGTGGTTCATGGAAAATTTTAGCAAGAATTTCTGAATTTAAGACTGTGGAGGCTGAGAGAGAACAGTCACCTGGAGTGCCTATCAGCTTGGGTTTTTTTGAATTTACACCTCGTTTTTTACTAGCATAACCTTGTGTTAATTGGAGGGGAGGAATATAAATACTTTATTATCATAACATACTGTTCTGAAAGAACACTGTCCAGCACAGAATTAAGCATTTCTGAAATTACAAGAATGAAGTCTCTGTGCCGTTAATCCTTAACGGATGTAGAAAAAAAGAACAGCAGAATTCTCTTCTGTAACTTTTTGTATGCAGTTATTTCTGTAAGCAATTCCTGTTTTTCATTTGCAGGTAAAAAACAAGATGGTGCTATTGAAAATCGTAACAAAGGTAACAAATAGTATTTATGACATAAAGCTGAATGTTTTCGGTGAACCAGACTTGCTGTAATAGATATTACATGCCCTCACAATTTAATATTTGGATACTAGCATAGCTCAACAACAAAACTAGTGGAAATATATTCTTACGATTCTTGCAATTTCATCCCTAAATTTGTTACAAATGGTAATGGATCACTAGTTCATGAGTTCCATTTTCTTCTCCTTTATCAGAATCTTCCACCCCTCCCCCAAACACCTTAAATGAACTTACTTGAGTGTTAATAGATTAACAGATAAAGTGGGAGTACTGATTAATCTGGAATTATAAATGGGGTTCCAAGTTACTGATGGCACTCACGTGTGGTAGAGAAATGAAGTGATACTGTGCCCTTTTAACACTGTTGCTGTAAATGTGGAACTGCTTCTGAAAATGTTAGCTTTTCTGAGTTTTCTCCTCTTAAGAATAATGATGTGGTATTTTTCTCTACCGATGTTTTACTTCCTGGGGAAATTACAGTGTGCTACCAAGACACATGTAAAGTCAAGCAGCAACTTTTAGCATATTTGTTGGCACAAAGAGTTATATTCTAATAAATCCATACCCTCCTAAAGCCTCGTACATCTCAGTCATTTAGGTACTGAACTGTAAGGACTGAGTGACATGGATGTTGTGGTTTGGCTTCACCACCAGCGATTGATGCCACCCCTACCTCACCATCCTCTGATCTTGTGGAATATACAGAGAAATAAAAAAGGCAGTGAGGAATGTCTGTTATCTTTTTGAGAAACAGCTACAGAATGCAGTGAAAATGTAGTTTGTCTTTAAATCCAAAGAAGAGAATATCTTTTACCTTTGAAGCTCTAGGAACTTCAGAAAACTTGGATGAATGTGGGTTCATTTGAATTTTGCATGGGAAACACTGTGGTGATATTCAGCTTACTGCTAAGTGGATATATCAGTATGCTATTAAAGCACTGGAAATTTGACCCACATCGTCTAAATTAAATTAAATTAAGCCTGTTTTCTGAAATTGACTTCATGGAAGGTAACTTTATTGCCACTGTTACAGACTAAATCATGCACTGACAGTAATTCTAGAGTTTGCGTACAAGTTATTTGTATATGCTTGTGTTTCTGTAAACATAGCAAAAGCTCAGGATGGTGCAGCTATGGAAATGCAGCCCCTGAAGAGTGAAGATGGCGTTGATGGGGATGACAAAAAGAGAAACAATATGCCCAAGAAAGAGAAATCAGTTTTACAAGGAAAGCTCACTAAGTTAGCAGTTCAAATTGGCAAAGCTGGTATGTCTTCACTGTTTTTGTTCTATATAAAAAAAATCTGTTTAGATTGAAATGTGAATTGTAACAGTGTTGTTTGAGTAATTACTTGGTCTCCATTAGACTGAGAGTGCTAAGTAGGTGGTGTTAAAAGTGATTCACAAACATCAGCATTAAAGTTTGTGCACTAGTTAGTGCAGTAGTTTAACTGAGTATTGCAGCAGTATTGTGTTTCCCCGAAAATAAGACAGGGTCTTATATTAATTTTTGCTCTAAAAACACATTAGGGCTTATTTTCAGGGGATGTTTTATTTTTGTTTTTTCATGTACAATAACCTACATGTATTCAAATACAGTCATGTCATCTTCTTCTGGTTGCTGCACAGTCGTGGAGGGTGGGTTTTCACTTAACTGGGGCTTATTTTGGGGGTAGGGCTTATATTACGAGCATCCTGAAAAATCATACTAGGGCTTATTTTCAGATTAGGTCTTATTTTCAGGGAAACGGGGTATGTGCTCTTTTGCTTTAGTAGAGTTTTATAAAACATGTATCTTCTCTTTTTTCGCAAACCAAATTCAACATAGCTTATATAACAGAATACCATACAATAAGTGAAAAATGGAACAGAATTATGTTCTTTTTCTGGTATCTCAGAATATGCTTCTGGCCCTACAGTTTTTGGACATTTCCCTACTTTTTTCTGTTTCCCTATGGTGTTTCCAAAATCTCCTATTAAATATTTAAAACAGAACCTGCCTTGTTTGTACTATAGTTAAGAATCTTCGCTTTCGTCATGCTTGTTGATTCTCTGCAGTTGGGTGCTGTTTGTTCCTACCCTTCCTGATTGATATATATATACATCAGTATATATTTAGTGCTCTTTGCTTCTTGCCTTTTAAGATCTGTGTGCATGCTTAGCAAGCACTGCTTGAAAAGTTGATAAAACAGAAGAATCTGTCTGGACTAGACTACTGCCCTGTCTAATCAAGTGCCTTGTTTGCCAACCACATTCCTGGGGATAGCCCTGCAAGCAGAACATGAGATCAGTAGCTATCTCCCGTGGTTTCACAGCAGTTGATATGCAGAGGCTTGCTGCCTCTCCTCCTTGAGGGCAGTATACCATCATTAGTGCTGGTCATCATTGATAAACTTATTGTCCATAAATTTTTCTAACCTACTTTTAAAGACATCAAACTTGCCAGTCATCACCATATCTTACAGAAACAAAATTGGTAGTTTTGTTGTGTGCTTTGTTTCACACAGTTTCACTGGAAAATCCCAGGTTCTTGTAATGTGAGAGGAAATAGCACATCTCTCTTCTCCATACCACATATATTTTTATAAATGTGGTGTCATGTTGCTGTTTAGTCATCTTTTGTCTACACTAAAAAGCTAAGACATGATATTTTTTCCCCATTGGAGAACTGCTCCAGTGACCCAATCTTTTTGGCTGCCCTGCTCTTTCACTTCTTGAGCTCTGTAGTGGTCTCTTTAAGATGTGAAAACCAAACCTATACAATAGTCCAAGTAACGATGCTCTGTATATTTGTATATAGGTGTTACAATATTGGATGTTTTGCTTGGTATTTTATGTAATGTTCTTTATGTGAAAATCACTTTTCATAGCTGCCACATGCTGGCTGAAAATCTGTTCCTTAATGTAATAAGTTCTACTGTAGCAGGTCATTGAATCAATGGGGATTTAATGAATCAGCTTCTCCATAAGTTGCATTGTTTCAAATGGGCTTCCCCTAATTGCAAAGAAAGAAAGTTGAAAGAAGAAACTGCCAATGCAGGACTGCAGCTGAATGTTAAAAAGACAAAAATCATGACTAGGGAATTGCACAACTTTAGCATTGACAATGAAGAAATTGAAATAGTTAATGGTGACAGCAGCTAAGAAATCAGAAGAAAACAGAGACTTGTAAGGACAGCAAAGAAGCAGTGAGAAAAGATAATCAAGTGTAAGGATGTGTCACTGGAGACCAAGACCAAGAGCGTCCACACTCTTCTATTTCTGATCACCATGTACAGGTGTGAAAGCTGGACAGTAAAGAAAGCTGACAGGGAAAATTGATTTGTTTGAAATGTGGTGCTGGAGGGGAGCTTTGTGGATACCCTGGACTGCAAGAAAGACAGATTCTATTTCTGGAGGCAAAAATATCAATACCGAGACAGTCCTACTTGGTCACATTATGAGAAAACATGATTATTTGGAAAAGGCAATGATGTTGCGAAAGGTGGAAGGCAACAAGAAAAGAGGGGGACCGAATACGAGATGTATTGAGTCCCTAAAGGAAGCCACAGGCTTGACTTCACAAGAGCTGAGCAGGGCAGATGAGGACAAGACAGTTTGAAGTCGCTTATTGATATGGTTGCCACAAATTGAAAGCAACAAGTTCTTGGTTGCTTAGTTGTAACTGGAGTAAACCCTTTTGAATGAGTGGGACTTACAAAGGAATTGACTCAGCAAATCCCCACTTATTCATTGGGCCTGTTGTAATGCAATTTGCTACAATAAGCAATAGAATTTCAGCCATTGAGTAAATATTTTCATTGAGCTATGCACCATAAAATTAAAATATCTTTACTGGTCAGTTCCTTCCACTGCAGTGTGTTGGATTATATTCCCCATATCCCATGTACATCACTGTTTACTACCTTTACAGATTCTTGAAGATTTATTAAGTATTCAACTGTAAATCTTCAATCACACAAGACTTGAGATAAAAACTAGAAAAAGTTATTAGATTCTTATTATTTTAGAGTTTGTCAGTTTAAGAAGTATTAACTGGTTTTCTTCTCAATTTAAAAGGATTGCTGATGTCTGCAGTCACAGTCATCATACTTGTATTATATTTTGTAATTGACACCTTCTGGATCCAGAAACGCCCGTGGCTTGCTGAATGTACACCCATATATATTCAGTATTTTGTGAAGTTCTTCATTATTGGAGTTACTGTCCTGGTTGTGGCAGTTCCAGAAGGTCTTCCACTAGCAGTAACTATCTCACTGGCTTATTCTGTAAAGGTATGTGTGAACGTTTCAGTTTCTATGTGCTAATACGTTATACACAATCCATGTCAGTGGTGGTAGTTAAGGATAAAGCCTTCCCACACTTTACTCCAGCATCCATTCATCCTTTTTCCACTCCACACACTTCTCTGCTCTATTACACAACCATGTACCTTATTTACCTATTAATTTTCCTCCCATTTATTTACACATGACCACATCCCATTTTGCTTTTGGTGACCCACCTGTACAGCATGGTCACATCCTACCACAAAGAAAATACTTTGGAGCTGATTGAATTAAGAGGTCTCCCACTCTGAGGACTTCTTGCATCCCACCTTCCCTTGGTTACAAACTCTTGCTTACAACCCACTCCCCTAACCATGGAGTCCTCACCAAAGCCTTTTCCACCATCTCTGTGTTGGAAGGCAATGAAGGAGAGAGAATTTTTGTGGGGGTCTGAATGGTTCACTGAATTCTCCTATCTTTCAAGGATAAAGGCACAGAGGAAGCTACTATGAGACAAAGGAACTATAGTAGAAAGAGGGAAGAAATGCAACCAAGAGGGTAGTGCCAGAACACTAGATGTGGTATGAGTGGAAAGGGAAGCCATTGCTGAGGAGAGAGCAGGCTGTGAGACTTAGAAAGCATAAGGTGTGTGAGAAAACTCCAGGGAAACCAAGCAGCCTTGAAGCTGGTGGTTCCCCAGCACTCCACTAAAGTTCTTTCCTATTAAGTTACAATAATGTACAGGATGTTCATTCTGCTGTTTGATTTTAATCTTTTGTCTAGAATATAAGAAGGAAGTTTCAATATGAGGTTCCACTGTGTGTCTGGGAACTTAAGCTTAGGCATAGACAATGGCAGATTTTTTATTTCGAAAAAAAAAGTGTTAATGTTCTTCAGGCTGACTCTATTTCTTTCTCTTTTTAAAATAGAAAATGATGAAAGATAATAACTTGGTCAGACATCTGGATGCTTGTGAAACAATGGGAAATGCAACAGCCATTTGCTCAGATAAAACAGGAACATTGACAATGAACAGAATGACGGTTGTCCAGGCTTACATCAGTGAAAAGCATTATAAAAAAATTCCAGA
This sequence comes from Pogona vitticeps, assembly GCF_051106095.1. Lineage (NCBI taxonomy): Eukaryota > Metazoa > Chordata > Lepidosauria > Squamata > Agamidae > Pogona > Pogona vitticeps. Next base: position 154,460,021 of record NC_135787.1, on the reverse strand, counting down.
GCCACAAGCTATACCTGAGAAAACTCTGTCATACCTTGTAACAGGAATTTCTGTTAACTGTGCTTATACTTCTAAAATCCTGGTAAGTATACTTCTTTTGAAAAAATGCCTTAAAATTGAACACATGGAATGTTGTGTCTCAAAGTAAGCATGCTAACATACCCTGTTTCCCCCAAAATAAGACCTAACCTGAAAATAAGCCCTAGTACGATTTTTCAGGATGCTCGTAATATAAGCCCTACCACAAAACAGAGCCCTAGTTAAGTGAAACCCCGCCCTCCACCATTGTGCAGCGTTGTGCAGCAACCAGAAGATGACATGACTGTAAAATAAACATCCCCTGAAAAATAAGCCCTAATGCGTTTTTTGGAGCAAAAATTAATATAAGACCCTGTCTTATTTCTGGAGAAACACAGTTCTATAGGTTTCCAAGAGTGAGCAGACACATTCAGCACTTTTCCCTGTAGAAATCAATGTGTCGTTTTTGTATTTAGCAGCAGTTAATACATTCTGTGTCTCTTAAAAAACTATTCTCAAAATGTTTCCATTGTGTTACAGCAATATATGCACATTACTGCAGTATCACTAACATTTTTAATGTTTTTAAAATTTACATATTATTAAAATAAAACTACAAGAAATGACTAAAAAAACCTTAATAACACAAAACAACAAATAATAAAAGAATACATCATATGCTCTCCCCCATTGTGATCATTTGGAGATATAACCAGTTTTTCCTCCATTTACAGAGCCCCGTTCTCCTTCCAAAACTGTATTGACTCTTGTGAAGGTGCACAGCCTTTCCTCTGTATTAACACAATTTTGATAAATTCTCCCCAGATATAAATAATCTTTTTTCTTATCAAGCCTTTCTTTAGTTTAACATTACATATTAACTTATCATTATCATTAATAGCCACATATTCAAGATTTCTTTATACCATTCATTTAACTGAAATCATTTTTTACTTTCCAGTTCCTTGCTGCCATTAATCTTGCTACTGTTAATAAATTTGAAATTAATTCTTTTCAGTGCCACTCACAAGGTGGAGAAGTTTACTGTAAATTTCACTAGAGATAGTTGACTGTTTATATGGTTGAATATTTACTGAAAACTGACTTTACAGACATGTTTCTAAATGACAGTATTTTGTAGCAATATAATTTTGCATAGTTAGTTAGGCATCCTTCAGTCTCGAAAGACTATGGTAGCGTGCTCTGTATGGAGGGCTTGGAACAGCGCCTAGTGTGGCTGAGAAGGCCAATTCGAGAGTGACAGTCCCTTCCACACTGAAGACAGACCCAGTCTGTCCCCTGTCCGGCTCCCTGGTTTTGCTGCTTATGTGACTTCCTCTTTGCCTCGGCCTGCTGGGCAAGAGTCTCTTCAAATTGGGAGAGGCCGTGATGCACTGCCTGCCTCCAGGCTGAACGGTCAGATGTCAGGGTTTCCCATCTGTTGAGGTCTATTCCTAAGGCCTTCAGATCTCGCTTGCAGATGTCCTTGTATCGCAGTTGTGGTCTCCCTCTGGGGCGCTTTCCCTGCACTAATTCTCCATAGAGGAGATCCTTTGGAATCCGACCATCAGCCATTCTCACGATGTGCCCAAGCCAACGTAGGCGTCGCTGTTTCAGTAATGTATTCATGCTGAAAATTCCAGCTTGTTCTAGGACTGCTCTGTTTGGAACTTTGTCCTGCCAGGTGATGCCAAAAATCCGTCGGAGGCAACGCATATGGAAGGTGTTCAGCTTCCTCTCCTGCCGTGCACAAAGGGTCCAGGACTCACTGCAGTACAAGAGTGTGCTTAGAACACAGGCTCTATAAACCTGAATCTTCGTATGTGTCGTCAGCTTCTTATTGAGCCATACTCTCTTTGTGAGTCTAGAGAACATGGTGGCTGCTTTCCCAATGCGTTTATCCAGCTCGACATCTAGAGAGAGGGTGTCAGAGATGGTTGAGCCGAGGTACACAAAGTCATGAACAACCTCCAATTCTTGTGTGGAGATGGTAATAGAGGGAGGTGAGTCCACGCCCTGGCCCATGACTTGTGTTTTCTTCAGGCTGATTGTTAGTCCAAAGTCTTGGCAGGCCTTGCTGAAATGATTCATGAGTTGTTGGAGGTCTTCAGCAGAGTGGGCAACAATGGCTGCATCATCTGCGAAGAGGAAGTCCCGCATGCATTTCAGTTGGACTTTGGTCTTCGCTCTCAATCTAGAGAGATTAAAGAGCTTTCCATCTGATCTAGTCCGGAGATAGACGCCCTCGGTTGCAGCTCCAAAGGCATGCTTCAGCATGACAGCAAAAAAGATCCCAAAAAGTGTTGGTGCGAGGACACAGCCCTGTTTCACTCCGCTTTGGATGTCAAAGGGGTCTGATGTTGAGCCGTCAAAAACTACAGTGCCTTTCATTCCCTCATGGAAAGATCTGATGATGTTAAGGAGACGCGGTGGACATCCAATCTTGGGAAGTATTTTAAAAAGGCCATCCCTGCTAACCAGATCGAATGCTTTTGTAAGGTCTATGAAGGCCACTAAGAGTGGCTGTTGTTGTTCCCTACATTTCTCCTGCAGCTGTCGGAGGGAGAATACCATGTCAGTGGTGGATCTATTAGCTCGAAATCCGCACTGTGATTCTGGATAGACTCTATCTGCAAGCACCTGGAGCCTCTTCAGCACAACACGGGCAAGCAGCTTCCCTACCACACTAAGAAGAGAGATGCCACGGTAGTTATTGCAGTCACCCCTGTCTCCTTTGTTCTTGTACAATGTGACGATGTTTGCATCCTTCATGTCCTGTGGTACTCCACCTTCCCTCCAGCAGAGACAAGAGACTTCATACAGTTCGGTGGTGATGATCTCCTTACCGCATTTCAGCACTTCAGCAGGGATGTTATCCTTTCCAGGTGCCTTGCCGGAGGCGAGGGAGTCCAAGGCCGCTTTTATTTCTGCTAGGGTTGGTTCGTTGTCCAGCTCTTCCAAGACAGGCAGGCACTCAATGTTATTTAATGCTTCTTCGGTTACTACATTCTCTCTGGAATATAGCTCAGAGTAGTGCTGTACCCAGCGTTCCATCTGCTGTGCTCGGTCCTGGATAAGCACACCTGTAGCAGACTTCAGGGGAGCAGATTTCTTCTGTATTGGACCTAAGGCCTGTTTGATACCGTCATACATTCCTTTGATGTTACCTGTGTCCGCTGCTAACTGTATCTGAGAGCAGAGCTGGAGCCAATAATCATTGGAGCATCTCCTGGCAGCCTGTTGGGCTTGACTGCGAGCAGCTCGAAGAGCTTGCAAGTTGTACTCGCTAGGACAGGCTTTGTATGCTGCTAGAGCTCTTCTCTTATCCTCGATGGCTGGCATTAACTCCTCTGAATGGGCTTCGAACCAGTCAGCCATCTTTTTGGTCTTCTTGCCAAAGGTGGACAAGGCGGTGTTATAGACAGTGTTCTTGAAGTGTTCCCATCGTTCAGATGCATTTGCATCAGCCGGACCTGGAAGGGCTTCCTCAAGTGCTTGGGTAAATTCCTTCACTTTTCTTTCATCGCAAGTCTTGCTGATGTCAATACGTGGTCTTCCTTCCTTTTTCGTGTGATATACTCTCTTTGTTCGTAGTTTTACTCTACTACACACCAGGGAATGATCAGTATCACAATCAGCACTCTGGTAACTGCGTGTGATCGTAATACTAGGAAGGCTGGAACGTCTAGTGAGGATTAGATCAAGCTGATGCCAATGCTTGGATCTTGGATGCCTCCAGGAAACTCTGTGTTGCAGCTTCGTGTTAAAGAATGTGTTGCTGACACAAAGACCATAATAGCAGCAAAACTCCAGCAAGCGTTGGCCATTTTCATTCATCTTTCCAATGCCAAAACGGCCTAAACAAGTGGGCCAAGAATTATGATCAGCACCAACTCTAGCGTTAAAGTCTCCAAGAATGAACAGTGCCTCTCTTTCAGGGACTTTTTTGATAGTAGCTGCCAGATCGTTGTAGAATTTGTCTTTCACTTCTGGAGTGGATGACAATGTTGGTGCATATGCGCTAATGAGGGTTACTGGTCCTGCTGATGAGTGGAGCTGCAGAGACAGGATTCTTTCACTCCCCACAGTAGGTGGAACAATGCATCTCAGAAGAGTATTTTTGACTGCAAAGCCAACACCATATTCCCTGGTCTCGTTCGATGGTTTTCCCTGCCAGAAGAATGAGAAGTTTTTTTCTTTGACAGATCCAGAGTCTGGCAGTCTTGTCTCTTGTAAGGCAACAATGTCCATCTGCAGTCTACTCAGTTCCATGTCAATGACAGCTGTCTTGCGCACATCATCTATTTCTTGCAGGTCGTTAGGAAAGCCGTAGTCAGGAAAGCCAGGGGTCATTGTCCGTACATTCCAGGTGCCCAGCTTTAGGGCAGAAGTTTTCTTACGATTGTTGCATGGTGCACAGTTATCGATCTGCTTGTCGGGTTTGACCCTAAACCCCACGCACCCCGTGGAGTTAACAGACCGTGGCGAGGTAGCACCTTACTGGCTGGGGGCTGCCCAGCTTAAGGCGGGCGGTATCTACCTAGTGAGGTGCAATGACCTCTCCCACCGTCAGAAGTAGCCCCTGGCGTCCTGCTCTACGCCAACTGAGCAAAGACTTATAACCGGTAACTGCTACTTCCCGTGTTGTTTCGACGCTGTATGCAAAGCTGGAGTGTCCTCTCCAGAGCACGAAGCCTGGGTAAAATAATATGGAGGATAGGCTGTTACCCAAGCAGCAAATCCCCCCTCTCCACGTCGCTGAAATGGTCCAGTGGAGAGGCAAGAGCCAATACAACTGGTTCCAGCAACGTCGCAGGAGTTGGCAGAGTGACACAAAGTGCCTCCGGGACTCCAGCTCCGGATTTTGCCTCGAGGTTATCTCCTGAAGCCCTTTCCATGAGTGGATATAGCCACAAGGCAGTGGAGGTTTAGATTCAGAGTTTTCCTTCTCCTAGATGGGCTGCCTTCCAGGGCTGACGAGCCCCACCTACCCGGAATTTTGCATAATATTATCTCTTTATGTAAAAGTTTGAAGATGAGTACAAAAATCGGCAAGCATTGTTTTTGTTCATGTATTAGAAACAGACTTGTTTACCAATCCCATACCAAATATCAAAATACACATTTTGACCTTTCTTACTCCATGTACACAAAAATAAGTGTAAGGAATTAACCCTTTTAGGCACTCTTTAGTTTGGCTGTTTTTTAAAATGAAGGCATATGACTTCTGAATTTGTACAGTGTACACAAGTCATGTCATATCAAGTCCGACTTGAAGACAAACAAGTTTTGTTTGTTTAATTTAATATACTTGTTTAACTTTTGTAAAGTGCTCTGTGAGAGTTGCACATTCTTTGAGATATGTAGCCTAATATACCTTAATATCAGAATGTAACTTACAGTAGTTCTAGTCTAAGTTGCCAGCTCGTTGTTCCACTGTAATGTACTTGAAGAAACTCAAGCCAAATCCTTCTCAAAAGGTTTGTTCTGTCTTTCAGCCTCCTGAAAAGGAAGGTGGTCTGCCTCGCCATGTTGGTAATAAAACTGAATGTGCCTTGTTGGGATTGCTTCTGGATTTGAAACGAGATTATCAGGAAGTTAGAAATGAAATACCGGAAGAGGCACTCTACAAAGTCTACACGTTCAATTCTGTCAGAAAGTCGATGAGTACTGTGCTAAAGAACGCTGATGGCAGTTTCCGGATATTCAGCAAGGGTGCCTCAGAGATAGTACTTAAAAAGCAAGTTAGCTTTTGTACTTTTGGTCTTTGGTGTGATAGTAGTTTGATTAGATCATTGAAATTGTGTTATTTCTTGACATTTAAACACTACATTTCTGATTTATTCTGAGTAACTCTTATGAACTGAGGGATCTAGCTTGTCTCTTTTAACTTGAATACTTAATCAGGTAAATATAGGTCTTCCCCCCCCTAAGCAGTTTGCATGATCTTCCCACTGAATTCAATATAGGTAAGCTTAAACCTGTTAATGGTTTTTAAATGCAAAACTGGCATATTAGTGAGAGATATAGTTGAAATTAGTTGAATTAGAAGGCTCCTTCTGGAGCAGTCATTTCAGAACTTTTCAGTCTGTTATATTGTGTTGAGGAATCTTAACATTTATTGAATTTATTGTAGGAAGCAGAAACATCTGTTCAAAAGTATATATGGGTTCACTTTCTGAACTGTATTTTATCAGAACATTTTTCAGTGGAGAGAGAGTTAGCTGTAAGCATGAAGTTATGCATTTTTAGTATCTGCTAAGTACTTGTCCTGTTACAAAGGTTTTGAAAAAAATACCAAGTTTACATCATTGTTGGATTGGATCTTGCTGCTCTTTTAAGCCTGCCTTTACTGAAGCTTACTGTAGCTTCAGATGTGTGTAATGTCTGTTGAGCTTGGGCCCACATACAATGGAAAATGGGAATGTCATACACTTCTCCATTCTCACTTCAATGATGGAATTACAGCAGTCTAAAAGAAGAGAAGGCTGCTCTATCCAAGTAGCCTCTATAAATCCCCCATGGGGCTTGATATGACTTGGAGAAGCTACCTGCATAGTGTGGAATCTCTTTCTTCACACTGTTGCATTGCTGTGATGAAAGTGATGATGGGGTGGAGCTAGGGTGCTCCCCTTATAGTGGGTGTACTGAACAGGCCTTCTGTTGAACCAAATAAAGAAAAACATAGTCAGGGTTGTTGGCGTGTGGCCAACTCCAGAAGCTTTATATGGCTCTTGCTTCTCCAAAAACCTGGAGTTAGATTCGGATATGAACTAAAGACAACAAGTTACCAGAAGTTATCCATCTTATCTGGCTGCTTCAAATCCTTCTCTTCATTAGCAGAGTAAAGACGCAAACATAGAGAGTTCGGATTCAAGTTATAACATTATGTATTAGACTTGGTTAGATATATATACATTGGCATAGACATCTCAGAGCAACATTATATACATATTCAAGTAAAGCGAATAGCCACCAGACTCACAGCTGAGTGGCAAAATGGTACTCTCATACACTTGCTTATATACTGAGATCAGCCTATCACTGCACACGTGGGAGATGAACATGTTTAACAAGCATTACCTAAGCTTGTCCCATCTGTATGCTATCAGTCATCCATTGGCTTGATGTTACAGGTATGACTTTGCATTCTTTACTACAATATTAAATTTAACCCTTTGTTCACTTAAAGGAACAAATCCTAACAAGGGTCCCATTGAGTGATCTTTGCTACTCACAGACCATAGCTGCCCCAAGTAGATGTTGTCTAGGAGGGTGGGGTAAAAATCTAATAAATAAATAAATAAGTAAGTAAATAAATAAATAAATAAATAAATAAGTACACACACACACACACACACACACACACACACACACACACACACACACACACACACACACTTGCAGAGGGGGTGGTGGACTTCTAAAATAGGTGGGCAGATTTTTACCTTTGGTGTCCCCCAAAAACATGTACGAAAGTTATCAAAACTTTTTATTTTCTGCTTCTGGAAACTTCCAGCAGCAACAGTTTTGCTATAAAATAGGAGGGTGCAGGTCTCCTCCTCAACCCTCAAACCTGGAATTAATATTCTGGGAACAGATTTTGTAATATTTGTTTTCTTTTTTTGGACTTGTGGTGGTGGTAGTGGTACATGTTTGAGGTGGAAAAGTGGCAGCTTCCAATGTCTCCACAGTTGCACACTTCTGTTCCATAATATCATGGGACATCTAGGCCATGGCAGATGGTGAGTCTGATATCCATCACTTTTGTGTGTTCTCTACACTACCCACACATGTCAGCAAGCAGTATCTCACAAGTTCCCATGCTGGGAAAATGAGATGGAGGAAAGCAGTTTTTACTCTCTGAGAATGAATTAGTCACTGTGATGGGAGGTAAGCCTGTATGTGAGTCTGTCTGCTATGAGACTTACAAAAAGTCAGTGTTAGTCTGTGACTCAGGTTGTTCTGAATGAAGAAAATTATATTTTGTTTTCAGATGCTTTAAGATACTGAGTGCTAACGGTGAACCAAAAGTATTTAGACCAAGGGACCGTGATGATATTGTAAAAACTGTGATAGAGCCCATGGCTTCAGAGGGACTGAGGACCATATGCTTGGCATTCAGAGATTTCCCAGCTGGAGAACCTGAGCCAGAATGGGACAATGAAAATGACATTGTCACTGGTCTTACATGCATTGCTGTTGTAGGCATTGAAGATCCTGTGAGACCTGAGGTAAGGAGAAGACCAGAGTGTTTATAAATATTCTTTGTTAAACTAGCCTATTGCCTTTTCTGGAGTATCTGCTCGACTTGAGTATTGAAACAAGTGTAAGTATACTAGGACACTTAATTAGCTACTGAGAATTTATGTTTAATGTTTAGATTATGATATAATGCCCAAGACCTAATGTAACTTGGCTAAGACAGGCTGTAATTATGTTCAATTTAAGATCTTGTCTGCAGGGATCTTCTGTGGGTGAACAATAATTGCTATAAATAATTATGGGGCTGGAGGGACCATCATTATTCTAGGAGCCAATGAGGGCATCCTCACCTCATTAGGAAACTGTTATCATTTATGTGTCAATGTAATAATTGTTGACATTGGAAATCAACTTATTTATATATTTAAAGTAATGTACAGTGGTGCCTCGTACAAGGGGTGCCTCACACAACGATGAATTCACACAACGATGCCTTTTTCTGTTAAATTTGCCACCTCACACAACAATGTTTCCTGTGGGGAATTTTCACACAACGATGCCTCTTTTTCGCTCCTGTAAAAGTGTCTTATAATGTTTGGAACCTGTTTTAAATGCTTGCAATGGTTAGCCCACCTCCTGAACCCTATGCAAACTTATTTTGGTGTTGTTCTGACACTTCGTTAATTTGTGGTGATTTTTTGTTTTTCCCTCATTGAACCATGCATTTCAATGAGGGGAAAAACAAAAAATCACCACAAATTAACGAAGTGTCAGAACAACACCAAAATAAGTTTGCGTAGGTTTCAGGAGGTGGGCTAACCATTGCAAGCATTTAAAACAGGCTTCAAACAGTTTAAGGCACTTTTAAATGAGTGAAAAGAGACATCGGAAAGAGCTTTAAAAGGGAAACGGAGATCAAAGAGCTCTTTCCGATGCCCCTTTTCACTCCTGTAAAAGTGTCTTAAACTGTTTGAAGCCTGTTTTAAATGCTTGCAATGGTTAGCCCACCTCCTGAAACCTATGCAAACTTATTTTGGTGTTGTTCTGACACTTCGTTAATTTGTGGTGATTTTTTGTTTTTCCCCTCATTGAACTCCATGCATTTCAATGAGGGGAAAAACAAAAAATCACCACAAATTAACGAAGTGTCAGAACAACACCAAAATAAGTTTGCATAGGTTTCAGGAGGTGGGCTAACCATTGCAAGCATTTAAAACAGGTTCCAAACATTGTAAGACACTTTTACAGGAGCGAAAAAGGACTTCGCAAAGCCATTGAAATGCATTGAGTCGGCTTCAATGCATTTCAATTGGGGAACCGGGTTTCACTCAACGATGTTTCCTATGGGGATTTTCGCTCAAGGACGGCAATCCGTTCCAATTGGAACGGATTAACCGGTTTTCAATGCATTCCTATGGGAAATGGTGTTTCACAGAACGATGTTTCACACAACTTTTTTTTGGAACCAATTAACATCGTTGTGCGAGGCACCACTGTATATTTAAATAAATTAAATATTTAATATAAATATCTGAAACTTACTTTATTGTGTTAAAAATTACCCTAGATTGGAAAGAGAAATCCATATGTATTTAAATGAAAATGACTATCCAGAATCCTGTTACACATGCAAGTGTAAATGAAATGGTGTGAAAGTCAGGTGCAAACTGTGTTAGGTAAGGAGACCATGCTTTCATTCCTTGTTTTGTGCCAGATAATGTACTTGGTTCTTGACAAGGAATACAAACATGAACTCCTTAACTAGCAACAATTCATTATTGACGTTTCTGTTATTTGACGTATGCTAACATATATGAATAATAGGATTCTGGCTACCAAATATTAACAGTGAGTGGTGCATTTAATTAGTTGATTCTGTTAAAGTATAACAGTGCTAGTCAAACTGATAGTTATGGATATCCACTGTCCAGACTAAAATATCCATTTTGCATTTGAACTCATATTCTGAAATCCTGTTGTCTAATATAGTAAGTTGCAGCTAGAGCAGACGAATTGAATCGGTGGGGACATAGTGAGTCAAGTCTTCCATAAGTTCCATTGATTCAGTTAGCTACCCTAGTTGCTGTGCTAAGCAACTCTCTTTCATCCATAGTTAAAGATTTCCATGGTCAAAATATTGGGTCTGCTTACCTGATTATAGTTGCACTTTATGCTTGGCACTGTTAAGATCAAATAGGTCAATCTATATTATTTCAGTAACAGTTTTGAGAGGGAAGAGAGAAGTATTTGGATGCATTTCCTTTTGGCAGATTACAATAGCAAGGCTTTTCTATAAACAGGTTTTTTTCTCCCTTAGGTACCAGATGCAATTAAAAAATGCCAGCGTGCTGGCATAACCGTACGTATGGTTACTGGTGATAATATTAACACTGCCCGTGCTATTGCTTTAAAATGTGGCATTTTGCATCCTGGTGAAGATTTCTTATGTCTGGAAGGCAAAGAATTCAATAGACGAATACGTAATGAAAAAGGAGAGGTGAGTGTGGTTAAATGACATTCTGATATTACTTCTGGAAAGCTTACTTCTGGAAAGTATGAAACTAATCTAATCTGTCATTACAGATTGAACAGGAGCGAATAGACAAAATGTGGCCCAAACTCCGTGTACTTGCAAGGTCTTCCCCCACTGACAAACACACACTGGTGAAAGGTAAATAAGTACTTGTGGACATTAATGGGTTCATCTAGAAAAAAACTTCCCCAAACACTTTCTCAATGTTTGGATATAGATATTTAGGAGCAGGAGACCATAAGTCTTGTAATATAAGATTGACATTGCATTTAGACTCATCTTTGGTGAATTTTCAGCACAAATGTATAGTTTATAATGATATAAATATTGTGCTTTCATTTTAGGTATAATAGACAGCACCGTTTCAGAACAGAGGCAAGTTGTAGCTGTGACTGGTGATGGTACCAATGATGGGCCAGCATTGAAAAAAGCAGATGTTGGCTTTGCTATGGTGAGTGTTATGGCTGTTTCTACTGTTTTTAATGAACATTTCTATTGAAGAGAAGGGCAAGCTGAGGTTAAGATGAACATTTATCTTATATTGAAGAGATATCACTGCCATTGAGGGGGAAAAACAGAATAGTGCTTTTGAAAAGGATCTTAAAGAGATACATTTGTGCTTTTATCATTCTGCTTCTGGAAATATAAGAATCTTGCATTTGATTATTTTAGACCCAGGTGTGGTAGTTCGTGAGGTGATAATGTGATCCATGTTAAGCTGATGTTCCTTTTGAACACCTAATTTTAAGATCAAGTGCCATCTCCTTCCCTTTCCTTGCCACAATAAAATTCTGACACCACACTGATAATGCAGACTTCTTTGTCTTCGTAGAATTTGGTATCAGATAGATCTTTTACATGAGGCTGAGCTTGTGTGCATCTAAGTATTTTTACCCTGTTTTGGAGTCCATGACAATGATACTCTTTCCAAGAAGAAGAAACCTTTCAGTCCTTCTAGATCCTTGGGAAGCCAAACTGTAGTTCTACATGCTACGTACATGTAGCAGTTTAAGATCACAACTTCTTGTTTAGCTGCATCTAACTGGAGGGAAAAACATGAATAAAAACAGCTATGTTACTATAAATGAGTATCTGTAATATGTTTCCTCTTATTGTCAAACAGGAAGCTTTTTAGACAGTGTAGATCTAATTATTTGATATCAATAGCTGACTTGATCATCTTGTGGTTCCAAAACACACTGCTTTCCTGGTCTAGACCTTGCAGTACTTGTGATGTTAGTGAAACATCAAAGAATGGTACTACTGTGCCACCTAGTGATTTTCCAGATTAATGACTGCTGTCTGGTACAGAAGCAGCAGCAGCAGCAGCCTATGTTGTGATTTTCATCTTAGCAGAAATATGCAAAATAATTATAAAGACAAGTAATGATTTAAACGTGCAATTTTACACTATTTCATTATATGTTTATATTGCATTGTATTTGAATAGCTTTGTTTCGTTTGTGTTCATTGCTTTATCTGTACCTCTTTCCAATGGGAATAGAGGAAATACTTTTGAGAATTGAAAGGTCTGTTCGGCTGAAATGTACTTAAACACTTTTGAATTCAGTAGGATGTCCAGATGCACTAGATTGGACAGTATGTTTACTGTGCCTGTTAATACTAATTGGTCATTGTTCTTAAGAAATGTAGGGATCAGCATTTGTGTGCTAATACTGATCATATATAATTTCTTAAAGAAATCAATTGTGTATTACATAATATTTTTCCCTGTCAGAGATTGTTTTAAACTTGATAGTCTCAAGGTAGAGTAAACCAAATTCAAGACTACTTCCACTACTCAAGGTTTTTAAGGTGTATTAACCTTGGATCTATTTGTAGAAAGGAAAATTTGAGTCCAGTTCAGTGTTTTCAGGAATTTAAATGCAATTTTTAAGCAGTTTTGTATTTAAGCACTTGCCCTGTAGCTGTAGGTGACAAAGATTGCATTTAGTAGAGAACTGAGTGGACTGGGGCTGAGCACCCACCTCTTAGCTGAGCCTAATGTAAAAACCAAACAAGCTACTAGAGGGAATCCCCTCTCTGAAATGCAGCATGCTGTTGGAAGAGAGGCGAATCTCTCAGTTCTTCCTTTCCCCCACCCAGCTAGTGTTTATTTGCAGGTTTTGCAGGCTAGGAATACAAAGTTTTTGTATGCTGAAATGTGATGATGATCTTTGTTTGTAGTTTTGTGACTTTTTTAAATGTTTCTTTTCAGGGTATTGCTGGAACTGATGTAGCTAAAGAAGCTTCTGATATTATTCTTACAGATGACAATTTCACAAGCATTGTCAAAGCAGTTATGTGGGGACGAAATGTCTATGACAGTATCTCCAAATTCCTTCAGTTCCAGCTTACTGTGAATGTAGTAGCAGTAATTGTTGCTTTCACAGGAGCATGTATTACACAAGTAGGTATAATGTAATCTTTAACTACTAATGGGTTTGAAAGTGCTCCCATCATAACTCTGATGTAGTAATCTTTAAGAGAGACTTACAAAAAGTATTCTTAAAGCACAGTACCAAAGATCACTAGAGAATGTATGTAACTGTTAAATACATTTTCCTAGCTATTTATGTTCATGTATTAGGAAACATATCATTTTTATAGGATTCTCCACTTAAAGCTGTTCAGATGTTATGGGTAAATCTCATAATGGACACACTGGCTTCACTCGCATTGGCAACGGAACCCCCCACTGAATCTCTCTTGCTGAGAAAACCTTATGGTAGAAATAAACCTCTCATCTCACGTACAATGATGAAGAATATACTGGGCCATGCTTTCTATCAGCTTGTGGTTGTCTTTACACTTCTGTTTGCAGGTAAGAATATTAGATGTTTGTATTTTGACATTTTGAAAGCTGATTGCTTTATTCTGGCTGTTTTATGAAATGAGTCTTAAGATAGAACTTTTCAAAATTTTATTTTATTTATTTAATTTATACCACACCCATCTAGACCAAAATCTACTCCGGGCAGCTAACAACAATCCAATAAAATAAAACAAGACCATTAATACAATTGAAGATGGCAATAAATAAATTAAGTATTGACAGGAGGGAAGGCCTGCCTAAAGAGCCAGGTCTTGAGTTTGCTCTTAAAGGCACCCAGCAAGGGAGCCAGACGAATTTCTCAGGGGAGATTGTTCCAGAGGCAGGGAAATGACTTGTCTGAGAATCTGGATTTAACATGACATAGTAAGAATACTATCATTCATTTGCAGGTGAAAAAATCTTTGACATCGATAGTGGAAGAAATGCACCTCTTCATGCTCCTCCTTCAGAGCACTATACCATTGTATTTAATACATTTGTGATGATGCAGCTTTTTAATGAAATAAATGCTCGAAAAATTCATGGTGAAAGAAATGTATTTGAAGGAATTTTCAATAATGCTATATTTTGTACTATAGTACTTGGCACATTTATTGTACAGGTGAGTAGATTATTAAAACACAATTGAAACAGTATTTTCAGTTTTGCCTTTTCAGTGGCTAGGGCCTTATGTATAAGTACTTGTGTTGGACTTTAGAATCTATAAGCAGACATAATGTAGGATATAACTAACCTATTGAAGTGCCTTTTGAAATTTTAGTTAGAACTGTTTTCTAATTTTACAGTTAAATGGATATTATACTTGCATGTCAGATTCCTGTGAAAGATGGAATTGACAGCTCCAGTACTCTTAGTGTTTACTAACAATAGCTAGAATCCAAGACAACAAGTGGTCACTTTAATGATTGAGTCTGGCACTGATTCTTGTTACCACAAGTACATACTTAATGCTTTGATATTATAGTATAAAAGTAATTGTTCATAGAACTATACTGATGACTTGATACTTAAACAAAGAATGCATTTGTATTTGCTAGCCTGAATAAGTAGAAGTAAGGCTATATTATTGCACAATTCTGAAAGTTGAGGTAGATGGTTCAGCATGTGCCTCTGTGTTTGTGGTGCCACATGCTGCCGGGTTTTAACATGAGGTTGATAGCCATCCCCTGCCCCACAATGACGATTATACCTAACGCTGGAATGATGAGTGCTTTTGTCTGGCTTTAGCTGGTACACCGAGAAGGCCACTGTGATTCACACTTTAGTTGTTCTGGGTTTTTCGGGCTCTTTGACCGTGTTCTGAAGGTTGTTCTTCCTAGCGTTTTGCCAGTCTCTGTGGCCGGCATCTTCACTCTGTGCTGTCCTCTGAAGATGCCAGCCACAGAGACTGGCGAAACATTAGGAAGAACAACCTTCAGAACACGGCTAAAGAGCCTGAAAAACCCACAACAACCATTAGATCCCAGCTGTGAAAGCCTTCGCAAATAGATTGACACTTAATTCACCACATGGGCCACTTCAGCATGCTTCACATGAGGCATGCCTTAAAGAGCATACTGTAACTGCAGCTACTGCAGAACATGGTGGCTGAATTACTTCTTGGTGTGCATTTTGCTGACCAGATATATCTTCCTACACTAACTGTATTGGCTTCGTTAAATTCCATACACAGTCCAAAATGCTGGTACTTATCTAAAAATCTCTAAATACAGTAGTGTAAAATATTTTAAATACAGTATTTTTCGCTCCATAAGACGCACCTTTCCATAAGACACACCAATTTTTAGGAGAAGAAAACAGGAAAATATAATATGTTTTCTTCACTCCATAAGACGCACAGACATTCCACCCCCGTTTTGTGGGGGAAAAGTGTGTCTTATGGTGCGAAAAATACGGTAAATTAAATAAATAGGATATTAGCTAATTTACTGATTAAATACATGGATGTCACTTAAACAGCACCAGCCTCTGGAAATGAATTGGGAATTATATCTGACTTCTGAAATTCTCACACTGGAATCAGAAGTTTTCATGCAAACAAGAAAAAGTTCTGGAGCTGCTTTCAGAAAAGGAAGGTTGATATTAGGGGTGTGCTTTGGCAGTCATTTGGTGCTAATGCAAAACAGGGGTATTTGTCCATTTCTGAAGGAATCCAAAGCAACATGAGGGTGTTCAAAGTGTTGATTGAACTGAGCAGGTCTTTCTGAGCCTTCTCAGTGGTAGTGCCACAGCTATAGAGTTCTCTTCCCAGGTGGCTCATCTGATACCAAGTTGCTTTCAGCCTCTCTCAGTAGTGTCTGTGCATTAGAAGAGCAGGTTTTATGTTTTTCCAAAAATTATATTATTGTTTTGGTACAGTCAAAGATATTTGTTGCTAGTGTTTCCCAGCTTTTTACCTAGTTTAATGTGTTTACTTTGGATTTCTTGTAAATTGACCTTGAACTTGGATAGAAAACTTTATAAAATGAAAAAAAAATTACCTGCCATTGTAAAGTATATATACTGCTTCCTAACCTAAATTAGACTCACAAATTGTTGATTTTCAAAACAGTTTGGAAACACTCATTATTTTTTTCTTAACAGATAATTATTGTGCAGTTCGGTGGGAAGCCATTTAGTTGTTCAGAACTTACAATAGAACAGTGGTTGTGGTCTATATTTCTAGGAATGGGAACACTTCTTTGGGGCCAGGTGAGTAACACTTTTTGTGGTAGTAGTTTCTGAAACTACCTGTGGCTGTGTTCTGAACACTCTTTTGATTTTTCGAAGCGGTTCTCTGAAAGAAAGTATTTGACACAATCTCTTTGCTTCTGCTGCTGTCGTCAGTTACTGTAACATCCCAGTGTATACCAGTGTTTTGTATATTTTATGTTTTTTACTCAACTTTAAAAGATTGGTAAAAACAAATGGCTTGATCACAGATGAAGGAAAACTTTTGTAAAAAGAACTGTTCTGAGCAAACGCCAAAAACTCAGCAGTAATGGTATCTGGATAATACTACTTCATAAGAGTTCTATAAGTTTGGTGTAGCCAGAGTAAATGCTTTTCCTTTAGTAACCGCAAGGTAGACAGTATATGATACTGTAAATAAGGTTATGGTAACCAAGCAAATAAGTTAAGCAGGTATATTGTATCAAGTTGCATAAGGCTGTATACACTAAGATGGAAATCCTGAATCTGGTCTGATTAGCATATTGGCAACTAGTGCAGAATCTTCAACTCTGGTGTTGTGTAAGGTTGATAGCTTGTTCCAGTCAGGAAACAGCAGTATGCTTTCACTAGATGTAGCTTTTGTACCAGTCTCAAGGAGAGCTCTGCATAAAATGAGTTACAGAAATCCTGTCTTTATTACCAGGGCTCAATCTACTATGTATGTCCACACAATCTCAAACTAAGAATAGGCATAATGGTCTAGCCAGCTGAAGCTGGTATCATTATAGCTCCATACTGTTTCTTAAACTTGAACTCCCTGGAAACCTATAGTCACCTTTTCCTCTGCATAGTTATAAGGGAAGATTCAAAGTAAATGTTTGGAAAAGAAATTGAGAATTAATGTTGAATTAATTCCTAAATGGAGTTTAAATGTGATAGTACCGTAGCCTTTGTAAATCTGTTAATGTAATTTTTTTTCATAACTGTAGCTGATATCAACAATTCCAACCAGCCATTTGAAATTCCTTAAGGAAGCTGGCCATGGAACACAGAAAGATGAAATTCCAGAAGAAGAGTTAGCAGAAGATGTAGAAGAAATTGATCATGCTGAAAGAGAACTACGACGTGGTCAGATCTTATGGTTTAGGGGTCTAAACAGGATACAAACTCAGGTATGGTTTTAGAAAAGGTAGGCAATGGTGAAGATTAAGGGGTTTGCAGATATTTCTGTCATTCTTAGTATTGGTTTGGGTGGTAGTTCTAAACTGTGTGACTGAGCTCTTTTTATATGGGGAAATGGATGTATCTTTAATCCTTCAAATTCTTTCTTTACTTCACCTCTTAATGCGCTGCTTGCTTCTTTACCTGCTCTGTAAAAGTGCCTTTTTCTTTACTTTTTATGTGTTATAGATGGGATGCTCCTTTCTCTTGTTCTCTCTCTCTCTTGCTGAGCAAGCTGTCACAATCTCTGATTCCTTGCAGATGGATGTAGTGAATGCTTTCCAGAGTGGAACTTCCATTCAGGGGGCTCTAAGGCGGCAGCCTTCCATCGCCAGCCAGCATCACGATGTAACAAATATTTCTACCCCTACACATGTAGTATTTTCCTCTGCTACTACTACTACTACTACTTCTGCTTCTACTACTGTGGGGTGTGAGTGTGTGTTCCTAAGTGCATGAAATTAACATTTCCTAATTCACGCACCTAACGCTTCATTCTCTCCTTCAGTCCTTAAATTCATCGTTAAAGCCTTTCATAATTTTTTCTCACAAAATGGGAGTCCTCAAATCCCTTTTTTCTTAGAGGGCTACAACGAGGTGGAACAGTTGCAACAGTGATTTACAATGAAAGCTGTGGGCCTGCATATATTGTGCCTTCATTATTGCACATAGAGGGATGGAGTTTTTTTCCCGAAAAGAAAAATCAGAAATAACTGCTGCAAATGTTTGAGTATATGCCTTCAAATGTAACTTTACAAGAAGATGTACAATATAATTCAAGTGATATGTTTAAAACTGGTCCAGCATATATGTTTGCTAATCAGAGACAGCAAGCCTAAATCGTATTCTCAGTGCAGATAAAAGTAACGTCATCATTTTGAAAATCGGACATAAAACTCAATCAGTTGCCCCTAATTTTGGACTGAACCTGAGGGTGCATATTTTTGTTTGACAGTAAGTTATTGACAATGGATTTTTTTTCTCCCTGGGCATTGGATTTCCTACAAAATTTCAAGAATCAGGTTATTTATCAGGACTTGAAATAAATACTTAGAATTGTTTGGTGCTAAGAATATTTATTCAATTAGATGCATTTCCTTCTAGGTCATCTTGACAACAGTACGTAACGTTCCAGTTACTTTAAATCATGTTTTTCTTTCTAGCATATTTCCCACATAATAAAGACGTCATTTTGTGTGATAGCTTCCCTCTAAAGTACATAAACTCAGAGCTACTTGTGTTACAATAGTTTAAGTCTGTAGATGTAACAGAAATCCTCTCATGTCTTAATACAATTTTAATCAAATTTCAAGAAAACTTAAATTTTGAAATTTTGGGAAATAATGAAGATGCCTAATTATGCTATTTCTCTGATCTAAGAAATATTCTGTAGAAATACCAGCTCTTGTGGAGAATTTGAAATGAGAGAGACACAACCCATAGAGAAAGGCCTTGTAAGAGCATGCTGTTTATATACTGCCCCATAGTGCTTAAAGCACTCTCTGGGCAGTTTTACAATTTAATTAAGAAGTTGCATCTTTGTCTAAGTATGTAATAAATTACACTGTATTTCTGTAGATTCCAGTCAACAGAGTTTTGTTTGCTTGATTTTCAGTAGGTTTGAACTAAAAGATGCAGTATCCCCTTTGTCAACCTGCTGTCTTCCAAATGTTTTGGGTCAGCTCTCAGCATTCCTCACTTTTTTTCATTGGAGCTGATGAGGGTGGTAGTTCAAGATTCCTGGACAGCTCATCATTGAGAGAAGGTTAAAATGTGCATCAAATATTGCTCATTACTATTACATGATTCTAATATAACACAATCATGAGCAATGTACTCATTGCCCAATATTCTTACTATTGAAAATATAGGAATAAACAACTTTTTCTCTGTTGCTTCCTCTTTGTGTGATTAGATTGGTGACAGTCTCTTTTTCGTTCATATCATGACTCATCTTCCCCATCAGAACAATCCTTATGTCATTTGGTTAGATTGTAGCCTACATGTATTCTTACATGTATACTTATGTGAATATCCATGTTTTAAAATGGAAAATGTTAAAGATAATGCCTCTTTCTAACACATGCATTTTGAAATGTTCCATAGGGTTAAATTCTGTTGTGTACTTATATGAATGGCATAACTTTTAGGCACAAATTCCCATAAATTAAAAAATATCTGTAGATATTCCCTGTTGCATGCTGAGTCAACCCAGTATTCAACAGGTAATGTCTATAGAAATTTTTTAACTTATGGCAAAAGTTATGCTATTTGCATAGTTTCTTTTCTCATTGTAGTCAAAAGTCCATTATTAACCCAGGAAAAACATTTTCATGAAGTAAGTAGAAGTGCAACTTTTTTTCTTGTAGCAAAGTTAATCTCATTGGAAGTGCAAAATGTCAGAATAGCATCTGAGAAGGAGACTTGTGTGGGATTGCAGTGCTTTTCTAAGTAGGCATATCACAAGATTAGAAGCATCATCATGAACTAGGGAATCTGCAGAAATTACTTCCTGCAACAAACAGTTCTTGTGTGAAAGTCATGTATGAACACTGTACTGCCCAAGTTGGTGAGAGATTTTAATAAGCATGTAACTAAGGAGATAACCTGACAGCTAGTTAAGAAGTATTTGGGATAAAAATAATGTGTGCTTTTTCATTGGAACCTGTTTTATCTGGAGTTCAATCTGTAAAAAGGCTATTTCTACAAGTGTCAGAATTACAAGTGGGAGTTATACCACTGCTCCTGTACCACAGATCCTTAGCTTTTGAACGTGCTTCCTTAACCTCTAAGGGGTATCTGGTTTTGTGATTCATTATATTAATTGGTAAAGATAAAGTGAAGGTTTTCTCTCAGTGGGGTTCCATAGTTGAAACTGCAAAAGTGTAATATTTGAACAAAGTGTTTGAGAATGCAGTATGAATCCAGACAGTGCTGGATCAGAATTGTATTCTGAACATAGAATGGTCTGATCTGAAATGTTATACAGGAACAAATGAATTACGATTAATAGCTTTTCACAATATTAACTCTTCCACATACTGAGAGGTGTAGGATGTCAGTTGTCTTCATCAACTAGAAAAGTAATCTGTTGACAAATCGGCTAATGTAAGAAGTGTGTTGGAGGTTTTCTTGTGGTTAGTGCTCAGAAAAAAAACTGTTATAGTTACTTATGTCACCACTGGCATTGAAAATCTGTCTTCATAGCTCAGTTCTGGCTACATAGCTCAATTATTTCATATGCTTTTGTTTTTTATTTGGCTGAATGTATACATGTGCATATAGTAAATGTTTATTTGTATATATAAAGTGGTTGCTGTGGTTCTCCATAATGAATAAGGACATATAACTGCATCTAAAAGGTATTTTATCTTGTATTTCTTCTTGGTTCTATAAACCTTGGTACAAATTACTATGACAGTATTGTATGTGGCATATACTCAAATATTTACATTTTGTATAACCTAAGCGGTTTTTGTTTGTTTTTTGCATGCTATTAGAATGACCAGAAATTTTGACGTTGCTTATACTTGCTTGGCTTTTTCATAGTTGAAGGCATCATAATTCCCAACCTTAGCAAAAAATAATTTCTGTAGTATCTGAAATTCCTGCCATTTAGTGTTCCAACATTCTGGTATTCCCCCCCCCCCCAGTTTTTTTACAGTGAATTTTTTTTTTTCAGATTCATTAGATTTTTGTTTACCTGTACCTATTTTTATTTATAACTGTAGCTTCTGTTCAGATTTGAGGGGCCTGGCATTTTTCACAGTGCACTTGACATTTTTGTTCCTCTGGCAGTGCTCTACTGATACGTTCCTCAGTTTTAGTTTTTGGATTTTTTTTTTTTAACAGTTTAATGTAAGTTCCACTGCATTACATACAAATTCAGTTCACTCATGTCTAGCTGTTTGTGGATTCAGACTCATAAAACTGTATTCCCTTTAGAGTAAGTATGCTGTAAACTAAATTTATGCTTTTCCTACTTGCAGATCCGAGTGGTGAATGCGTTTCGTAGTTCCCTGTATGAAGGATTGGAAAAGCCTGAGACACGAAGTTCAATCCACAATTTTATGACACATCCGGAGTTTAGAATAGAAGATTCTGAGACTCATATTCCCCTTATTGATGATACTGATGCTGAAGATGATGCTCCAACAAAGCGCAACTCAACTCCTCTTCCACCCTCCCCAAACAAAAACAACAATGCAGTTGACAGTGGAATTCATCTTACAACAGACTTGAAGAAGTCTGCTACCTCTTCATCCCCAGGGAGCCCACTACATAGTTTGGAAACGTCACTCTGATTGTAAGCTGAATGTTAACACATTAGCTCCGTTGTAAAGAAACTAATTGAAACTGGGTCTTCTCACTCACTCATGGTGATGGGCAAGATGGTATTCTTGTCTTGGACTTCAACAAGAAGATACACTTGTACGAATGTAGATTTATTTTTTTAAAAAAAGTTTTCTGCCAGACTTGAGGGTGCTTTTTGGGGGTGGGAGTAATAATGAACTCTGACAGATAAACAGTAACTTGGCTTAAGTGACCTGTGGATCATCAGCTATACTTAAGAATGGCCCTTAAGAATGTCTTAGCAGAGCTTTAGTTTCTCATTCCTTTTGAGGCGAGGGCTGAAATGGGCAAGGGAGCCCTGGATCACTGAATTGATAACTTTAATGTCTGCTGTTAATAATTTGGATTATTTATGTTTATAAATGATACAGATCTGTTTACAAGGTTTGTAGATACTTTTTTGTTCCTGTTCATAGATGGGAAGCTTCCTTATAAATGATGCAAAGAAAAAAAAACTAGTCCATCGAATACTGCTGTATTTTCAAGAAAGGGTGTTTCTATTGAAACTGTACTAAATTTTTGCCTGCAACTTACCTTGTTTAATATTGTAGATAAAATTGCTACTACTAATAGCCAAATAGGTGACACTAATGCTTTGTAAAAACCATGAGCAGTGGTGTTCTAATGAAGTTATGACCTCTGTCCTAATTAGTTTCTTAAACATTTACTACTTAATGGTTTTGAAACAACTGTAAATTTTTAAAAATTGAGAAACTTACTGGATAACTTCTGTTCAGGATTTAGTAGAGGATTGTTTAATGCAGGGCAATGTGATGGAACTTGCTTGAAATACTTTTGTTATCTCAGGCAAAATGGATTAAATCAAAATACATCAGAACCTTAGTCCTTTTTGTTTTTATCTAAACACAGTAGTGTATTGCTGTCTTGGTGAACTGTGAGTGGAGCTGTTTATTTTTATGATCTTTAGTATCCTTACAGCATGAGGGCTGTTGCCATTTGGAAAGTTACGAGTAAGTAGCATACATGTTTTCTTTTTGTTTTGAAATTCATCTGTGTAAAAATAAATCAGCCCTTTTATTAAAATGAACATGCAGCAATGGTTCTTACAGGATTCAACACCTCTGCAAATATTACTTTAATAGACGTTGGTGGCTTCATTTAGAAGAGAAGTTCCAAAAAATAGTTACTATTCTTATTGGTGAAGCAGGTGAGATATGGCAAATGGTTGAGGCTGGACAATTTCTCAAGACTAAAAGATTTAATGCCAGTAGTAAAATATGCTGTTCTAGAAAATTCCCTTTGACTCTGGTAAAAAGAAAAATCAGTACTTGGAAATATAGTCAGATGGCAAACATTGATTCCCCTTTTAAGTAATTTTCTAAAGTCCAAATGGAGACCAGACAGCTTTTTGATATGTAACAAGAGTAACCTCTTTTTATCAGTCCGTTCCTCTTAACTGTCTCTTTTCTGATTCTTAACATTTTTCTCCTTCAGAAGGTCTTGGATAGTTTTTTTTTTTTTTTTGTCCATTGGAGCCAAATAAGTAATTTCATGAAAGCATTATCGGGTAGGAAGGTGGGAAATAGGATATTTGATAGTCATTCTGGTGTTCCAAAACATGGTTACATCTGCCTGTTTTCATTCATCAGTGTATGGCATTTTTTTTTAAAAAAATTTTTTTTGTTAAAAGCTGCATCTTTATCTTAAGGGAACTTGGCACAGATTAGCTGTCAAAGTAGGAATTTACATGGCCTTTGTTGGAAGTGCATTGTTCTAGAAAGGCTACACTAACAAAGAAAAGGGATACTGCACCATATAGTTGTGCAGAATTAAGTATTTTAGGAATGAGATGTCCAGATCTAGCAATGTTAGTTCAACATATGGAAAGTTATTAACTTGAGTTAAACATACATTGTCGTATGGTTTTTTTTTAGTACAAACATCTAAGTGAAACATTTGTGATCAACATGTTTGAAGAAACAGTCTTTTTCACTGGGCAATGTCATGTTCATCCTTAAAAGCTTTACACATTGAATCCCCTGTCAACTACTCACTTCAGGGTTTATGGGTGGTTCCTTGTAAGCACATCTGGGATGCTTACTCTTTTTATAGCCACATTGTACCTGTACTTTATCTGACATCTCATTTCCAAAGTTCAGTATTGTTACTGAAAAATAAATGATATTTTGGAAATTAGGGAACATAAAAGGGTGTGCCTGCAACATACATAGACAAGTGGAATGTAACTGTTGAATCCATCTCAGCGTTGTGAGATTCAGTGTAATTGTACTTGTTACCTTTTTACCTTGCTATTTAAACAGAAATCTGTTTGGTTTTTTACTGTTCTGTTTAAATGGTAGCAATGACTACACTCTGATGTCCAAAATCTACTGTGAACTCTACATTTCTGGAGGAAATTTAACTGTAGATATGTGCACAGATTATCCTTTTTGATCCTGTTAACAGCAGTACACAAAGTCTTAATAGCAAGTATAAGTGTAAATCTAAAATCAGGCATACATGTTCAGTAACTTGACTACTGTAAATGCAAGATACCATAACATCATGTTAGTTATCAAAGAAACTATCATTATTGCTTCTTAAATGCTGAGCCCCACATTTGTTTTTTCTGGTTGTAAGGCTTACTTAGCTTGCTCAATGTAATTTAAATAAATAAATGTGCTGTTTATCTGTCTCTGGATGGGGAC
This sequence comes from Pogona vitticeps, assembly GCF_051106095.1. NCBI lineage: Eukaryota > Metazoa > Chordata > Lepidosauria > Squamata > Agamidae > Pogona > Pogona vitticeps. Next base: position 154,435,534 of record NC_135787.1, on the reverse strand, counting down.
TGAAATTTTTGAAAGTAAAGCCTTGCTCTTCATCTGTATCTTGATTGTTATGTGTAATGTATACTGTATTTCAGGGATAGATGGAAAGTGGACCAAGGAACTACTGAAGAGATCTCTGGGTGGTGTGCAATGGATTGTCCAGGGCTTCTGACTCCCACATATCTAACAATGGCCGTTATTAAGGCCCCCCTCCTATTAAGTTGACGAGGGTGGGGATTTGAATATGCAAGCTGGGTTTTAGATATTGATAACAAATTCTTGGAGCATGTTTTAGGTTACCCTGTTCCTTATTCTTATAGTAGAAATCAAACTAGATGAGTCAGTCAATCAATGCTCCCTATAGTGATAAAAGAGAATGAATGATTCTTGCTTTTCTCACTTTTGCATTTTGCAAATTAGCTTTTTTTTTTTTAATGATGGGTCATTGGAAGGTAAACATGTGTTTCATTTACCAGTCTGGATGCGTAGACTGAAGAGTTCTAAAGGAATACTATGGCTGACAGGAAAACATGCTATGGCCATCAACTTAATAGCTCAGCATCACATGTAGCTTGTCTTGTCTTTTTGATTGAATCACAATTTTACATCTAGCTTTAGTTGGTGGATTTCAACTTTCTCTTGAAACAAGTAGGTTCTACACAACAGAAATCTGCTCATACCTGTTGTATCGGAATAAGTAATCATGCTTGTACTGAATGGCAGTTTAAAAGTTTTATCTTAAATGTAAGAAAGTAAATTCAATATTAGCATCAAATTAATGAGCACTTTAAAAAAAACAGTAGTAAAACTTTAACTGAGAATAGGAATGTTGACATTTCCCTATATTCCATTGCAGTGAAATTAATAGTTATGACTATTTATCTTCACTGCCACTCTGGCCTCATTTGATTTATTGAGTTCTATACCCCAAATGCAAATACACTTACTATTGGTATTATTTATATACAAGTATCTCTGCTTTGCTTTCTTTTGGGAAAAAAAAATACAGGGGAAGCTGATTGTGCCATAAGATGCATTCCGAAATCCATGTCTCTGATACCTTTGTACATTGTTATGAGGCCTAATAAAGTTATCGCCACAACATTGACTACTGTGGCTTTCATATCTCTAGCCTTTCCTCTACTTTTTCTAGTCCAGGTATTTACTGGACATGGGGAAAGCAGAATTAGAGATGGACCCATCTTTCTTATACCCGTCTTTCCAAATGTTTTTTAACAGTAAAATATCAAGGGTGGATTTTTCTCCTATAATAATCATGTGCCTTCCAGTCAATTCCGACTTAAAGGTGACCCTTTCGAGGGTTTTCTAGGTAGAGAATACTCAGAAGTGGCTTGTCGTTCTCTTCTTCTGGGGGTGCCTTGGGACTCTGTGGCTTGCTCAAGGACACACAGGCTGGCTCTACTCGCAGCAGACATAGTAGGGAATCAAACCTTCAAACTCTGGGTCTACAATCAGATACCTAAACCACTGAGCTATCCAACTAGCTTGGTGGATTCTTTCTATGGTTGTAATTAGGAACATGCATCCAAACTATCCCCTGAGCATCAGAACTGGTTAGTTTACTTTACTTAATGTTTCAGTCTGTTTCCAGCAGACTGTTGTGTACTGTGCAAAGTATTTTCTGCGTATTAAAAGTTACGTAACTACTTTAGCCATTGAAAATATAAATACTGTAGTAAGTTCATGTCTTGCAGCACGTGTGTAAATAAATAAATATACACAATTTTCAGGTGAGTTACTGCTCTTCTGAAGGATAGACTTTAGAGGGGTGGTCACATGGGAGAGTCCTAGCCACCAGACACTGGATTTCAGAGCTCCAGTAATTTGAGTTTTTTTCCTTTGTTTTCTTCCTAATTTATGTTGTCTCGTGACCCTTCTGAATTGCTCTTCGTTATAAGCAATCCTGACCCCACATTTTGAGCTCTTTTTGGCTTCTTCACCTTGCCTCTATGCTCTGCGAGCCTACGAGTGATTTACTGCCTGAAGATGCTGGTTACGGAGCCTGTTTACAATTCACGGACTATTATACTTCCCCAATGAGGAAAAAATAACACTTACTCCTTCTAGCTCTCCTCAGGAGATGCTGCCAACACTTAAACAGTCAAGACTGGAAACATATTTTCTGATTTCACAGAGCCTACCACAAATGAATCAACTACTAGACATTCCCCCTCGAGGGTGGCCATTATTCAATCATCTCCTCCTTCCTTGGTTGGGCTACAGGAACCTCAGACCATGAGTGGAGATTCTTCACCTTGTGGAATGGCCTGTGAATTGCTCAGACTACTGAAGGATCAATCCCTATTGACTGCTCAGACGGTTTCACTAATTTTTTCTCAGATTTCTGAAATTTTAAATCTCTTTAAGGGAATACAACAAATTGCCTCAAGGATATCAACTCACTTTCCCAAGCCTCCTACAGTGGCTGAGCTGGATACTCTACATCTTCCTCCTGCTTCAGCTTCTCCTCTAACAGCTCACTATGTGGTGGCTACAAAATCCTTCCAGCTAGTCTACCAAGCACATTCAGCTGTTATTTTGCTTTGCCATGTGACCAGAATTTGAAGACACCCTGCCTGGATTAACATTCAGCATGCCAGGAGGCATTTGGCACGCCTACTTCAGGTGCCTATTTCTGTAGTAGATCTTTCAAATATTGTTCAAATATCTTCTGGCCAGCAATTCTCGCATTTCCTATTGGAGTTCCACTCTGGCTACATTCTATCTCTCCTGTTTGCCGCAGTTAAATCCCTTTACAAATATGGAATAATTCCTCATCGTTTCTTCTGGAATCTAGCTATATCTCATCTTGCTGTGAAGAAAGAACACATCTACAGAAGAAATCTAAGAGCTGGCCCCATTGTGCAACCTTCCTGTCCGTAACGACCTCATCCCCCCGTCGCCATTTTGGATTATCCTTTTTTCAATCCCAAACCCTTTCCCCTCACTTCTCCCTTACAGGCTGTCAAGATGAACACTGCTCCAGTGGAAACTCCAATGCCAAACCCCTCTAATGGTCCAGTTGATTCTACATGTGTTAAGTCCTCGTCAACATCAAATATTTTATTGAATCATGACCTACTTAACAATATTGTGCCTTCTAACACCAATAATGCTCCTGTCATCCCTTTTTTGCTCCTATCACTAATTCTGTGTCTCAAATCCCTTTCTCCCCCTCTGTATTGTTAAAAAAAGCTCTCAAGCTGACTCTTTCTTATTAATTGATGGCCAGTCCCAGTATCCTGATAATTTAAATTCAGCTTCTTCTCCCCTTATAGCTATCTCTGCATATAATTCTATAATTGATTCATTAGTTCAATTTCTCTGCATTTCCTGTCCCTCTCACATACCCAGGGACAACCATAGCTCCAAATTTTGGTTTGACTCAAGATTGTTGGTCCCTAAAAAAAAAAAAAAAAAATCAGGACACTATTCCAACTAATTCGTGAACAACCCACTCCATCACTTTTAAAATTGTATTTTCATTAGTGTAGGGCAGGCTGTGCCTTGTTCGATGAGAAAAGACATTGGTTTGCCCAGCAAAAATGGTCCCAACTTCATCAAGCAATCTTATCACATGATCAAAAGTCTGTTTGGTCTTCGATATCTCAGGTTAATTCTCCATCTTTTAAATCACTCTGGCTATTTTCCAAACTCCTGTTTATCATCCATACTTATACCTATTCATTATAAAGACAATCCCTCTCAACCCTCAAATTATCACCCAATAAGTTTATTTTCCAATATTGGAAAATTAAATTCTAAATATCTCTTGAAAAAAACTCTCCACATGGGCCACTGATAAGGATCTTCCGGGAAAGGAACAGATAGGCTTTCGTGCCGGAGCATCCACTCTGGATCATATCATTTTGCTGACTTTTCTTGCTGAAAAATACACAATACACAACAAAACCAAACTTTTTGTAGCCTTTGTGGACCTCTGAGGGGCATTTGATTCCATAAATAGAGATCTACTATGAAAAAAACTTTCCAATTGGAATATCGATCCACGCCTGCTATTTTTGCTGCGCCAGTTGCATTCCCATAATTCCTGCCAGGTTCGTTTACCTGATTCCAACACTCTTACCGAAAAAAATTCCAATTTTCAAAGGTGTCCACCAAGGTTGCATTTTGGCCCCTCTATTATTTAATTTATTTTTAGGTGATCTTCCCTCTTTTCTTCATCCTTGCAATCAGTCGGCTCCAGCCCTTAACAGTGTTCCCTTATCTATACTCCTGTATGCCAATGATACAGTGCTGTTATTTCGTACTAGATCAGGTTTTCGTTGCACTTTACTTAAATTTCAGGATTTCTGTGAGCTTAATTATCTATCCATTAACCCTAATAAAACCTAAATTTTGTTTTTTCCCCCGCTCTTGGTCCCCTACCCCTTGGACAATAGGATCATCTTCCTGTCATCAAGTACGCTCATATAAGTATCTGGGTCTTCTTGTTCATCACAAACTAAGCTGGACATTACATTAAAAAACTGTTATCTCTTCAATTTCTCCCCAATTAAAAGCTATTTCTAAGTTTCATTATTCTTCCGGAAACTAATATATCCCAGCAGCCATTCAGGTTTTTCATTCCATTCTCCCTCGCTATACAGTGTGCCTATATAGATACACTCAGTTAATTTGGATATTGATCAAGTTGCAGCAATGTTTTTTCGCAGAATATTAGGAGTTCCCAACTTAATTCGGCTTTCTACTGTTTCTTTAGAATTGGGCATTCACCTACCTTCCACAACTGCCTGGTTACTCAGGTTTAAATTTTGGCTCCATCTTTTTTTAAATGTGCATTCTGGATCCCTGATATATGATTTACTGTGTGATTCTTACTCCTTTTCTTGATTCCAGCTTCTTGAAAAGAAACTCTTCTCTTTTCACATATCCCTGGAATCTTTGGTAGATATTTATTTATTTATTTATTTATTTATTTATTTATTTATTTATTTATTTATTTATTTAACTTATATGCCGCCCACACTACCCGAAGGTCTCTGGGCGGCTTACAGTATTTAAAATACAATAAAAAGTCAAAATAAAAGGGCAAAATAATTAAAATGCAATTAAAATATATATTCTAAAAATTGCCATCAGACCCACATTTGATGTCATTTCAGTTAAAAGCCATTTGGAACAGGAAGGTTTTGACCTGGCGCCGAAATGTCATCAGCGTTGGCGCCAGACGAATCTCAGTCGGGAGGACATTCCATAGTCTATGGGCAGCTGCCGAAAAGGCCCTTTCTCTACAAGGCCTCCCTCTTATCTCCTTAAGGGATGGCTCTTTCAAAAGTGTCCCCTGGCTAGATCTTAACTGCCGGGTAGGTTCATATGGAAGGAGGCGGTCCTTCAGGTATCCAGGGCCCAAGCTGATATGAGTCTCCCTAGGGCTTATTCCATAATCAAGGACAAGCTCTGTCATGCCAAATTCAATTACCTATGCAATAACCTTAATTCTGTATGTTCCCCTCTTTCTGTTGGATTTTTTTCCATCTCAGGACCATTCTCCCAAATATTTCCATTCCCTAGTAAACCCACATCTAAGAAGAGCTTTTATGTTAGCCCGTTTTAATATTTTTCCTTCAGCCACCCATACCAGTCGATTTTTTAATATCCCTCGTGAAAAAAGACTTTTTTTAAAAAGACTGCTGACACCCTGGTTCATATACTGTTTCAGTGCCCTGCTCATTCTCACCTCCGAATTTTTTTTTTCTTGAACCTTGGATCTCTTATTTTTTCCAGTTCTTCTGAGTCAACTCTTTCTATTTTCATGAGTGATAAATGTAATTCCTGACTGCTGCTGTTGCAGGTTTCGTATCTGCAATTCTGAAATTGTCCTCTGCTTCTCACTCCTAATTTGTGAAATTAGTGTAATTTTCCTTCTCCTATTTTACTTATGTTGTAGTAGTTTGTAAATGCCATTAAAGGTTTCAGAGCAGAACAGACTTTGGACCAGAATTTGGATAAGTCACCTTTTTTAATTAAGCTGGCTTTGAGAGCTCTTAGAATTACAGTCCAAAACAGTAACTTTCTTAAGTACTGTTCAGTACACTTGGCCAAGAACATTTCTAAGAAATATATTTGGTCCATGTGAAATTTGGATGCTACAGTTGATTATTGTGTCCAAAATTGCCTCAAAACCTTGCGTAAATGTAGATGTGGAGTGTACACACGACTTTAAAATGTTGTATGCAGCAGGTTTAATCCAAAATTAATTGAGATATTCAATCCAAAAGTTATTTGTCTTTGATGTTAGCATAGTTTACATTTCTCTAGCTAAGGATAGCTTCAGAAACCTAGGACATACATTTACCTTCCCAGGAATGAAAGATTCTTCATCCAAAAAAATCCTTCTTTTCCTTTAGTTTTTGCATTGGAATAAAAACCTTCAGAAGTGATAGTTATATCAATATGCAATAGGTTGCAGCAAAGCCACCAAGTAGTCCTTTAGCACAGGGGTCCCAAACCCAGCAGCGGTCCGCAGCCTAGGCAGGACCAGGCCACAGACACAGATCTCCTGCCCCCCGTGAGTGCGCCATGCGCATGAGCGGTCAACAGTTGGGAAAAGGTTGGGGACCACTGCTTTAGCACACTGGAGACTAGCAATTTTTATTGGGTCTTATTGCATTGAAGAAGTGGGCTTGAAATCTCTCCCAGATTAAAAGCTGTTTAAGGAACCACAAGATTTCTTGTTAGTTTTACTGGAATAAAAACTGGCAGACATCTTCTAGTCCTTTAGTATTTGCTCAGCAATGATATACGCCATTGCTCAGCAAAGAATCAATTGTCTTTTTAGCAAGGTGATTACAGTGGTGCCTCACTTAACGATTGCCTCGTTTAGCGATGAATTCACATAACGATGTGTTTTTTTAGAAAATAATATGCACCGTATAACGATGTTTCCTATGGGCGATTTTCGCTTAGCGATGTTTGAGACCATGCTTCGCATAACGAATGCAATTTTAGGTCCCCTGCTTCACTTAACGATGTTTCTTTTTTCAATTAAAAAAGTGTCTTAGAAGGGTCAAAAACGGTTCTAAATGCTTGGATTCGTTAGAGGACCCCTTAAGTCATGTGCAAACCTGATTTGGCTTTGATCTGACTTTTCATTAATTTATGGTGAATTTATTTTTCGGCCCATAGGAACCAATGGACCTGTCAAAATCTGACAGCTCCATGCTTTCCTATGGGGGAGAAAACAATTCACCATAAATTAATGAAAGTTCAGATCAAAGCCAAATCAGGTTTGCACACGACTTAGGGGGTCCTCTAACGAACCCAAGCATTTATAACAGTTGCTGAGTCTTCGTTAATTTTTTGTGATTTTTTTCTTCCCCCATAGGAAATAATGGAGCTGTCAGATTTTGACAGCTGTCAAAAGTTGGGGGGAAAAAATCACCATAAATTAACGAAAAGTCAGATCAAAGCCAAATTAACTTTTGCATTCGTTTTAGAGGGTGCAGAAGCTAATCCAAGCATTTAAAACCATTTTTGACCCTTTTATGACACACTTAATTTTGCAAAAATTCACTTCGCAAAGCCATTGAAATGTATTGAGTCAGCTTCAATACATTCCAATGGAGGATACATTGTTTCACTTAGCGATGTTTCCTATGGGTTTTTTCGCTTAACAACGGCAGGATTAACCGGTTTCCAATGCATTCCTATGGGAAATGGTGTTTCGCATAGCGATGGTTTCACATAGCAATGGTTTTTTTGGAACGAATTAACATCGCTATGCGAGGCACCACTGTATAAATATGCTGGTGCAGGTTTAAATATGTTTAGCTTTATATTGAGTGGTATGATGAGCTTCTCAAGGAGGGAGTCTAATAATTTCTTAGTTCAAATCACCCTTCTCTAAATATTAACCCATGTTTAACATTTAACAAATAAATTTGTTCTCTGAGCAAGGGACATAAGTGCATATTCATGAGCATGCAAACTAACTCCAGTCAAAAGGGATATTCAAAATAAAAGATTTTGAACCCCAACCATGCTTAACATTGTTTGGATTTAGACTGAATTTTAATTAAATATTGTCACATACATAGTGTTCAGTTAAACTGATATCCAAATGAGTTTGAATATTCCTTTGTGAACTAATGTTTTGTTTGACTTATAGCCTCAGGTAAGGCCCTGGTCACACAAGGGAAATGTTTTCTATTCTTACAATACTTTCCATTCCTCTGTTGTACTGAATCGTGATCACATGGCTTATATCCCAGGACAAACATCTCAAGAAGTTTTAGCAGTACCAATTATATTTCCTCCTATTTGAATTATTATGGCCAGCTACACCAGTGGTTCTTAACCTTTGTTACTCGGATGCTTTTGAACTGCAACTCCCAGAAACCCCAGTCAGGACAGCTGGTGGTGAAGGCTTCTGGGAGTTGCAGTCCAAAACTCCTGAGTAACCCAAGGTTAAGAACCAGTGAGCTACACCATAGTACCATTTTATTTACTCTTTTGCTTCAAGGGGCAATTTAGTCCCTTGGGGTTTATGTATATGTGTGTGTATAAAATAATATTTATCGATACATCAGTATATCAGGAACAAGTCTCCCTCTAAGGTGTGTGACTGTGTGAATGTGCAGTTCTGCACAGCTTTCCTCCTTGTGCACCCACAGCTATCATTTTCAGCCCCTTTTTTGTTCCTGTTGCAATTGAGTCCCACACGGGGGCAGATTCTCACACAGATGGTGGAAATTAGACGGAATATTGATCAGAAGGGGGTTTCTGTTTAAGGGAGCATCCCTGTTGCACTGGCTGCTCCTGCAGAAATGCACTGCACACAATGGACTTGGGCTATCCATGCAGCAGTACTGGCAACCACCACCACTCGGTGACATTGGCATACCAGTGTTTCAATGTATTTTCCCACAGGAAGAAAAAGATTATTACAGTGGTGCCTCGCTTAACGAGTGCCCCGTATAACGAAAAAATCGCATAACGATGGCTTCGTTGCCATCGCTTTTGCGATCGCACAACGATCTTGCCTATGGGGAAAAATCGCTTTGCGATTTTTCCCCATAGGCACCATTTTCCCCCAGCTGAGCGGCGGGAGCTTTGAAGCCCCGCTGCTCAGCTGGGGGAAAATGTCGGCAGTGGGCTGTGGCCTCGGAAGGACCCCGAAGCCACCGTCCCCTGCCGACAATTCCCTTCCGAGCTCCGGGGACAGGCTGGGGGGTGGACCGGGGAGCTTGAAGCCTCTCCGCGCCGCCTACCCCCGCTGTTCCCGGACTTCTGGAAGTCCGGGAACAGCCTGGGTAAGCAGCGCGGAGAGGCTTCAAGCTTCCCGATCCACCCTCCAGCCTGTCCCCGCCGCTTAAAGCCTCCTTGCGCCGCCTACCCAGCCCGTTCTCGGACACCTAGGTGTCCGAGAACGGGCTGGGTAGGCGGCGGGGAAGGCTACCGGCATCGGGGACAGGCTGGGGGGTGCACCGGGGAGCTTGAAGCCTCTCCGCGCCGCCTACCCCCGCCGTTCCCGGACTTCTGGAAGTCCGGGAACGGCGGGGGTAAGCAGCGCGGGAAGGCTTCAAGCTTCCCGATCCACCCTCCAGCCTGTCCCCGCCGCTTAAAGCCTCCTTGCGCCGCCTATCCAGCCCGTTCTCGGACACCTAGGTGTCCGAGAACGGGCTGGGTAGGCGGCGGGGAAGGCTACCGGCATCGGGGACAGGCTGGGGGGTGCACCGGGGAGCTTGAAGCCTCTCCGCGCCGCCTACCCCCGCCGTTCCCGGACTTCTGGAAGTCCGGGAACGGCGGGGGTAAGCAGCGCGGGAAGGCTTCAAGCTTCCCGATCCACCCCCCAGCCTGTCCCCGCCGCTTAAAGCCTCCTTGCGCCGCCTATCCAGCCCGTTCTCGGACACCTAGGTGTCCGAGAACGGGCTGGGTAGGCGGCGGGGAAGGCTACCGGCATCGGGGACAGGCTGGGGGGTGCACCGGGGAGCTTGAAGCCTCTCCGCGCCGCCTACCCCCGCCGTTCCCGGACTTCTGGAAGTCCGGGAACGGCGGGGGTAAGCAGCGCGGGAAGGCTTCAAGCTTCCCGATCCACCCCCCAGCCTGTCCCCGCCGCTTAAAGCCTCCTTGCGCCGCCTATCCAGCCCGTTCTCGGACACCTAGGTGTCCGAGAACGGGCTGGGTAGGCGGCGGGGAAGGCTACCGGCATCGGGGACAGGCTGGGGGGTGCACCGGGGAGCTTGAAGCCTCTCCGCGCCGCCTACCCCCGCCGTTCCCGGACTTCTGGAAGTCCGGGAACGGCGGGGGTAAGCAGCGCGGGAAGGCTTCAAGCTTCCCGATCCACCCTCCAGCCTGTCCCCGCCGCTTAAAGCCTCCTTGCGCCGCCTATCCAGCCCGTTCTCGGACACCTAGGTGTCCGAGAACGGGCTGGGTAGGCGGCGGGGAAGGCTACCGGCATCGGGGACAGGCTGGGGGGTGCACCGGGGAGCTTGAAGCCTCTCCGCGCCGCCTACCCCCACCGGGAACGAGGAGGCTTTAAGCGGCGGGGACAGGCTGGAGGGTGGATCGGGAAGCTTGAAGCCTTCCCGCGCTGCTTACCCCCGCCGTTCCCGGACTTCCAGAAGTCCGGGAACGGCGGGGGTAGGCGGCGCGGAGAGGCTTCAAGCTCCCCGGTGCACCCCCCAGCCTGTCCCCGATGCCGGTAGCCTTCCCCGCCGCCTACCCAGCCCGTTCTCGGACACCTAGGTGTCCGAGAACGGGCTGGGTAGGCGGCGCAAGGAGGCTTTAAGCGGCGGGGACAGGCTGGAGGGTGGATCGGGAAGCTTGAAGCCTCCCAGCGCTGCTTACCCAGGTCGTTCCCGGACTTCCAGAAGTCCGGGAACGACCTGGGTAGGCGGCACGGAGAGGCTTCAAGCTCCCCGATCCACCCCCCAGCCTGTCCCCGCCGCTTAAAGGGTAACCGCAGCGGCTACCCCAGCCATGGCCGGACTCTAGGGAGTCCAGCCATGGCTGAGGTAGCCACCATGGGTCAGATCCAAGCCGCGGGGGGAGGGAAAAAAACCGGATAATCCGTTCCAGTTGGAACGGATTAACCGGTTTTCAATGCATTTCTATGGGAAATGGTGCTTCCCATAACGATGTTTTCACATAACGTTTTTTTTTCTGGAACCAATTAACATCGTTATGCGAGGCACCACTGTACTTGCTGGTAATGTAATGGTGGTGGCCCCCTGATGACATACTTTTATCAACGTATTAATGCATCAGGCACGATTTTTTTTCCAAAAAAATTTGCATGCTGCAGTAATGGTGGCCACCCTCCTGGCTTTGATTCTGAAAAGAAGCAAGGCAGGTCACGCACACAGGCAATCCTGGTAATGTCTGTCTTGACTCTTCATCATGTGACCAGGAAAAAAAATACCAGCATAACTGGTAACTACATAACATTAACCTCATGTGACCAGGGCCTAACTTGGTAAAAGCTATTCTTTCATTGGACACTTCATTCTGAACCATTTCGTTTATTTTGTGTACTTAGTCGTCCATAATATATTTGCCTTGAATTCTGTCTAACATATAAAATGGCTACATTTTAATCCTGTGTTCAAAAATAATGTAAGTGTTTTATGAAATTGCTGCCAAATGTTAACAGATACTGGTTCTAGTTTTGCTTCCGTTAGATATGCCTTAGTTACTTAGTTTAGCTAATAGCAGCAATTCTTCTAAGCCAAGTTTGGAATCATTTTATAGATCAGTCTACTGTATTTCAGTTTTCCAGAAACCTGTAGAAATAATAGCATCCACAACACTATCCCATTTACAGGTTTCACAGTGCTCCTTGTTGTAATCACTGTTAAATTGCTTAAGTAGGATAAACGCATTGGCAAAGCAGCCACCATGTTCTCTAGACTCACAAAGAGAGTATGGCTCAATAAGAAGCTGACGACACGTACGAAGATCCAGGTCTATAGAGCATGTGTCCTAAGCACACTCCTGTACTGCAGTGAGTCCTGGACCCTTTGTGCACGGCAGGAGAGGAAGCTGAACACCTTCCATATGCGTTGCCTCCGACGGATTCTTGGTATCACCTGGCAGGACAAAGTTCCAAACAGTGTAGTCCTAGAACGAGCTGGAATTTTCAGCATGAATACATTACTGAAGCAGCGACGTCTACGTTGGCTGGGGCACGTCGTGAGAATGACCGATGGTCGGATTCCAAAGGATCTCCTGTATGGAGAATTAGTGCAGGGAAAGCGCCCCAGAGGGAGACCACAACTGCGATACAAGGACATCTGCAAGCGAGATCTGAAGGCCTTAGGAATAGACCTCAACAGATGGGAAAACCTGACATCTGAGCGTTCAGCCTGGAGGCAGGCACTGCATCACGGCCTCTCCCAATTCGAAGAGACCCTTGCCCAGCAGGCCGAGGCAAAGAGGAAGTCACAAAAGCAGCAAAATCAGGGAGCCAGACAGGGGACAGATTGGATTTGTCTTCAGTGTGGAAGGGACTGTCACTCTCGAATTGGCCTTCTCAGCCACACTAGACGCTGTTCCAAATTCTCCATACAGAGCACATTACCATAGTCTCTCGAGACTGAAGGATGCCTATGATGACTTGTACCTGTGAGTCAGACAATTGGTTTCAATTGGTAGCTGCCCACTAGCAAGAAGTAGTACAAAAGCTCAAACTCTGTGAGTCTAGAAGTGGATTCATCTGAAACGTTAGTGGGCGAAACATGACAGATTTCTGCAAAATCAGAGAAACTGTGATAGTGGGGATTGAACAGGCACCTTTCAACTGTTAAGGAGTAGTTTTAGACTGGATTGTGCACTGTGGTCATGGAACATATTTGTTTTGATGGAATGTGTTACAAGTACAGTGGTGCCCCTCTTGACGATTACCTCGTTAGACGAGGAAATCGCTTAACGATGAAGTTTTTGCGATCGCTTTTGCAATCACAAAACAATGTTTTAATAGGGAAAAATCGCTTCACGATGATCGGTTCTCTGCTTTGGGAATCAATTTTTTGCTTAACGACGATCAAAACAGCTGATCATCAGGCTTTCAAAATGACCACCCGCTGTGTAAAATGGCTCCCCGCTGTGTTTTAGGGCAGATTCCTCGCTTTACAGGCACCGGAAAATGGCTGCCCTATGGAGGATCTTTGCTGGACGCTGAGGTATTTCACCCATTGGAACGCATTGAACCGGTTTTCAGTGCATTTCAATAGGATTTTTACTTTCGCTTGGCAACGATTTTGTTCTACAATGATTTTGTCAAGTGAGGCACCACTGTAATAAAAATATTTTCATTTAGTGATTTTGGGAGATTAACACTATTTCTTTTATGATGTAACAAAATAAGAGGCATGATGTTGCGAATGTCACAAAGTCATAATACATATACATTTGGTATACTGAACTTTTCTACAATCCTTTAGAAGTAGTTAAGGTATATGAAGGCTATGTGTACAAATGTATTGAAATTGTTCTTCCTGCTCCTACTTTGCAATTTCAGCGGCACATTTTAAACAACAGACAGTGGTGATTGATCTACTTACTCTGACTCTTGTTAGTACCTCTTTAAATTCTCTTACTTTGTTCCCCAAGCCATCTGTCTGTGGATGTGTTTTACTGCTACCCCATATATTCTATGTGTAGGTGTCATGTTATGGACACTATGAGAGCACTTTTGCTAATGGCTTGATACAGTTTCATCAATATGGGCCCACTAGGGTTGTTCAGGATTCTTCGTTGCCATTAATGTAATACTGACTAAGTTAACGGGAGAAGACAAGCTATTTGCTGCTATTTAAAGTTGTGGCAAACAGATGGAACTGAATTGGCATGAAGGCAAAATGCTTTTAGGTGTAAGGGTGTACTCTGGGAATGTGTTCTAGGGTTGACAAACCTTAAATATTTCTGTTGAAGTGCTTGCTTCCAGTATAATCTACTTGCTTATCCTCTCTATATAAACCTAAAATAATTCTGTTAAGGGGAGGAGGAAGAGAAATTTTGTGTGTGTGTCTCCACTACAAGACTGGAAACATCAAGACCAGCGATTGGTGAACCTATGGCATGCGTGCCACAGCTGGCACGCAGAGCCCTTTCTGCGGGCAGATGAGCCATAGTTTGGCAGATCACACCCCCCCCCCAGCAGCCCAACCTCAGGAGGCAGCTTCAGCAGTGGTGCTCGTGCTTCAACAGGCAGCAGGCCAGACCCTGGCAATGGAACCAGAGTGGGGTCTCAAGGCACCTCCATGCCCGAGATTCCCCCTTCTGTTGCCACTCCCAGTTCCGCTGCCACCTGCTGGGTTTTTGTTTGTTTGTTTGTTTTTCAGTTTGGGCACTCGGGCTCAAAAAGGTTTGCCGCCACTGATCTAAACCCTTGATATTTTGTATGGTTGTCAAGAGGATAAGGAGTCACTAGAATGTACATTTTGTGAGATTTATGTTGGGTTTTGTAATGGATTAATTTTAATTAATTAAAATTGGTTGGTAGCCTGTAGTGCCATCTTTCAATCACTAGATGGCAGATAAGAAATCATTCCTAAAGGATGACTGCAGTTAGACTTGGGATACTGCAGAAGGCCTTTTAGGCAGTGCTGCATGGTGCTTTCTTCTACATGGCTCCCAGGCTCTATCAACAGTTGGTGAGGGGTGCCAAAGGGGGACCGGGGGGGGGGGGAAGAGCAGAAAGAACAGATAAATTCCAAGTTGAAGAGAAAGAAAGAAAAGAAGTTTGATAGGAGAGGCTGAGAGAAAGAATAGAGGAAAAAAGCAAGCATTGTGGTATGGTAGGGTCCTAAGAGTTTTCTAGCACTTTTGAAGCTGCTGGTTTGTAAAAAACAGACAAATATTCCTAAAGTATCACAACACACCAATAAGATTTCATCCAAAGGAACTTAGATACAGCATTGCCCCTGGAGCTGTTAATATCAGAAGTGTGGCAGTGTGTAACAGTGCTTGGGGGGCGGGCGGGAAGGAAACATGAGCATTACAGTAATTCATTAACGTTTAAATTTATATGTTAACAAAGTAAAACTTACATATGTGTTTAAAATCACAAGTGGAGTGTTAAAACATTTAACAGTTATGTAGAGTTCTAGTGATGAGAACTGCTTGTAAGAAAGGAAGTATGCTGAATCTTGCTGTAAATTATTTACAGGTTTTATTACTGATGTTTTTGCAGTGGTTGTCAGATACTGCATGACAGATATATCTGACTGTGTATGGACATAAACAGCAATTTTGAAAACAAGTACAGTATATAACTGCAGACTGGATTGTTTTCATTATACATTAGTGTTGCTTATAGTGGTTTGTTATCTTACAGTGCTAGGTTTTAAAGGTTGGAAGTCAAAAGGAATAATGTCTCTTGAACACAAACTTGTCTGATACAGTGGTGCCTCGCTAGACGATGATAATCCATTCTACTGAAATTGCTGTTTAGTGAAATAATTGTCTTGCAAAAAGCATTTCCCCATTGGAATGCATTGAAACCTGTTTAATGCGTTCCAATGGGGAAGAATCGTTGTTGTCTAGCAAAGATCGGCCATAGAAAAGCCACTCAGCTGTTTAAATCGCTGTCTTGAGAAGCTTAGGTCCTGAAAACACCTGCTTTGCGAGCGCGGAGGGAGCTGTCAGAATCGTCGTCTAGCAAAAATCAGTTTGCGAAGCAGGGACCAAACATTGTCCAGCGAAATTCCCCCATAGGAATCACTGTTTTGCAAATCAGTATAGCGATCACAGAAAGCCAATATCTAGCAAAAAAAACTATCATACGGGGTAACTGTCTAGTGAGGCACCACTGTACTTACGAAAAGTGATATGATTTTTGTGATATTAATGCAACTGTACTAGCACCAAATGCAAGTGGTGGGATAGGTGAAGAACCACTAAGCTCTTTCTACAACTAGACTTGTTTAGAGTTTGTATGTTGCTTTCAGTTGATTCACTGCATTTTCCTTATATTGTGAGCCACTTCTGAGAACTGAAAAGCAATACAAACTAAATAAATAACCGTCTTTAGTGTGTGTGCCAGGTCTACACTTAGGGGTGTCTCTGCTTTTCAGTGATCAGTAGTACTGTGCAGCTATTCAACAATTAGATTTTCTCTGATATAAGACAGGGCATTTTGAACATAATTGACCTTGTCTGAAACTGACTTTGTCTCTTAAGCACAAATGGAACCTTTTTTGAAAAGTGTGAAACAAATATATAAAATATGGTTTTCATTTCATGCCTGTGTACACAGCTAACCATCTTTGGACTTTTGATAGTACAATAGCTGATGTTTGAAGTGATGTGAACTGATAAACATCCAGTGCATGAACAAATATGGGAAAGTATAAGTGAGACTGCATAGTCAAATTTATTCTCTAAACCCAGAAAAAATGGGGGGAGGGAGTAAGGTTTTTTAAAACATTTGCATATGAAAACTAAAATAAAATTACCTACTTTTTAAAATTCAGAACACATTCAAATCCTGAATGTACTAAAGCTAAAACATTATGAGAATTACAGATGGGGTTCTGAAAAATAGCAGTAGAAATCCAAGATGCATTTCTGAGCCTATCATTGTCATAAGAGGAGCATAGAAGGAAGCCTTCACTGTTGGTGGAGTGCTGCTGCCTGCCTGTTGCTGATCTAGAATGGTAGAATTAGTTACAGAAATAAAAGTATTTCTGTCCAAAAAGAGAGAGCCTTATTTACTTAGTTTATTACATTTGTTTGAAGGTCTCCCTCTGATATGTTCTTATTTTGCTTGCACAAAATTAAGACTTCCATATTTTTAATTTGCAAAAATATGCCAACTAATCTCCAAACTTTCATTTCCTTCCTGGCCAAAGGAACCCCAAACCCTAATGTTCTTCCATGACTTAAAAATTTCTGAAAAATGTATATCTCTGCCCTTGAATTCTAATCACCAAGATAATTGCCAGTTCTAAAGCCTTAAAGTCAAAACTGAATTCCAGTTATCCTATTTCCCCGAAAATAATATCTAACCTGAAAATAAGCCCTAGTAGGATTTTTCAGGATGCTCATAATATAAGCCCTACCCCAAAAATAAGCCCTAGTTAAGTGAAACCCCGCCCTCCACTATTGTGCAGGAACCAGAAGACGACATGACTGTATAGTGGTGCCTCGCATCGTGATCACTTTGTATAGCGATGAAATCGCTTTGCGATGGACTTTTTGCCATCGCAAGAGTGATCACTTTGCAATGGCCCCTATGGGGAAATTTCGCTTTGTGATGATCGCAGGGAAGCGATCATTGCAAAGCCCCCATTTTCGGCCAGCTGATTGGCGGTTCCAAAATGGCCACCGGGTAAACAAAATGGCCGCCCGCTGTTTTGCCTCGCTTTAGAGGCACTGAAAATGGCCACCGCAATGGAGGATTTTCGCATAAGGTTAGTTTTTAAGCCCATAGGAATGTGTTAAACATGTTTTAATGTGTTTCTATGGGCTTTTTAAAATCACTTAGCGATGAAATTGCTTAGCAGCGATTTTTGCCGCACCGATTAACATCTCTAAGCGAGGCACCACTGTATTTGAATAAATGTAAATTGTACATGAAAAAAATAAAATCCCCTGAAAATAAGCCGTAATGCATTTTTGGAGCAAAAATTAATATAAGACCCTGTCTTATTTTTGAGGGGAAAGGGTAATTTTGAAACTATGCAGATCATCAGTGTGTGACCCCTTGAAAATTTACTGCAACAATACTTTAATCTCTCAATATTTTGCTGCTCATCCAGAAGTGAATGTTCCCAACAAAATAACTTTGCAAAGAAATGTAGAAAGACTGTGTTATTGCCAGTTTCAGTCCCACTTCAAATAGCTACTATGTTTGCCTTGTGTATGTTTGATCTTTGAATAGAAGCATCATGGTAACTTGCTTTTCATGGCTTTTGGCTTTAATATTTGCAACAAACTTATATGTATAGCATCATCACTGTACAGAGTATTTTATTCAGAAAAGACATGACAGGTCCCTGTTCTCAAAAAACTGACATAAGAAAACTAGAAAAAAGAGAGAAATGGAAGCATGAGTAGTCAGAGAAAGTTGCAAAAAGATGCAGGAAGTTACTTTATTCATAACTTAGTAAGATGTAAGTAGGTGTGCCTGTATCAGAAAATGCTTCACAGGGCTTGCTGGCATGAAGAGGAAATTGTGAGTCTCCATGTCCTAAAACACAAGGCTGGCAGTCTTCTGCCAGTGATGATGCTATCTGCATTTTGGAGTTTTAACTATTGATCTCATGTCTATAATACTTTATGGCTATGCTCTTTGCACAGACCATTTTTTCACTCCCTAATCTGATGAACAATTGGAAACTCTTGTGAAATTTCAGTTGGTCCTAATAAAGGTCCTGCCATCTTTATGGATTTTTGATTGTTTTGTTTCCATGGTCCAAGACAGGTCTTTGCTTTTTTAGTATGGGGTAGCTGAAATGATGTTCAATATTGTAACAAAGTATTTAAATCAGTGTAATGAAAACTGGAAGTTACTTCATTCTTCCCTGTTTTCACTCCATATTTCATATTCAGGGGTGCAATCTGGAAATCAGTATATGAACATTCTTAGTGGATTGGGATGTGAATTTTTTAATTCTTAAGGAGAATCAGTACATTTGAAAGCTTTTTACATGTGGAAAGGTTATATGCCAAAGCCTGAGATCACTCTATACAGTACTGTCTTTGCTCCCAACAAAGTAGGTGGAGTGGTCTAGCCCCATCGGAAGTTTTCCTGTAAAATGCTAACTGGAGGGGAACAATATGGGGGAAAAACAATGCATATTCCCTATTCTCCTGTAGAAGGATCAATGACATGTTTGGTATAAATAAAGCTTAATAGCAGTAGTAGTTTTGGCATGTTTCATAATCTTAGATATATAATCTGTGAAATATTGAGCAGCTTATTGAACTAACTACACATTAAGAAAACAGTTGTAATGTTCCAGCTTTGCAAGTGAATTTGTACTTACAGTGGGATGGGAGAAGCTATTATTGAAAAAAGGCCTTGTAATATATTGACTTCTGTTGTCCAACAACTTATACCTTTGTGTGTACAAATGTGATTTTTTTGCTAAACTGCTTAGCCTTTTGTCTCCCTAAATACATGTGTATGGAATACAGCCTTTTCTTACATGCTTTGCTAAAATTACATTTGCCCCTCTTCTAACTATGTATATCTGGTTCCTACATTCTTATTTCCTACAAATCAAAAGCAAGCTTTTAAAATAGGAGTGTGCATTTTTGTGTACTCTGCACAAGTCTTTATTACAGCATGCCCAATAACAGAGAAAACTGTAATCTTTTATTTTCATTTTCCTGCCACAGCTCCTTATTCTGTGGTACAGACAAGTCTAGAGAAGGGAATTCCAGTAAAGAGGTAATTTTAGATTCTAGTCTTGATTGTCTTATCTCAAGCCTCCCAGATGATAATGTGAATTATTTTAAAAAGAAGCAAGATAGTCATGCTCCCACTGAAGGACAGTCTTGCATCTTTAGAATTTATGTAAGGCCCTTGTTCCAGCTCTTGGAAAAAATATTGTACAGCTGGAAGAGGTGCAGAAAGGGGCAACTAAAATGATCAGTGGACTGAATCAGTTCTCCATGGAGGAAAAATCAGAGTTTGGGGCTGTTAGCCTGGAACCTGAATGGTGGGAGAGCCAGAACAAATAAAATGATTATTTTATTTTATTTTTTACACAGGGCATGCGAAACTCACTCCCACAAGGTGTGATGAATGGTGATACTTTAAATGGAGACTGGAAACATTTATGGAGATTAAGTCTATCAATGGCTATAAGTAACAATAGTTGTTTATTATACAGGCATAACTTGGTTTACGAAATTAATGCATCCTCTGGGATGTTACATAATGCAGAAATTTCATAAACCGATACACGGATTGAGCTAGGAACGGGGGCGGCGCTAGAAACTTCCAGGCGCAATGAGTCCTGGGGAAACCCTTTCGTACAGCGGGGAAAAAAGGAAAGGAAAAAAACAACAACAAACAAACCGGGGCATTATTTTCTATGGATTTTGGTTCATAAACCAAAAATTACAAAAACCGAGGCTTTTGTAAATCAAGGTAAATTGGATCTTAGGAAAATTGCTATATAGATGCCAGCTCCCAGAATAGCCCCCGCCACCATGGCTGTAGTTCTGTGGCAGTCCAGCAATAAGTCTTCCAAACTCTGGTAAAAGCATATCACTTATAAACTAAATTACTAACACTGTGTTACCTTTCCGTGATAACTCCACATCATCCGCCATGCCTCTCTCTGCCTATCTGAAGGTCTGAATTTGGCATTTAATGCCCCAGAGAGAGGGAGAGGTGGGGAGGTCAATATTAGTCTTCTGAAAAAAGAAAAAGCCGAGGTTCCCTATCTTGCGAAAGCTCCGCCCCCTTTTTGCGCGGCTCTTTCCCAAACCTGGGCCAAAGCAGACGCGACGCCCGCCGTCGCTAGGCAACTGCACCAGCTTCCGGCTCGAGGGCGAGCGAGTGAATCGAAAGCCTATGTCACGGATGCCCCCCCCCCCCCCCAAGAGCTTGGCGGTGAGAAGGCGATGGGGCGCCCTCTGCCTCTCGGTCTTCTCCGACATGAGCGTCGCCTCTTTTTGAGAGGCGGCTACAGGGCCTGCCGTCATTCGATGGACGGTGGCGTGTGTTCTTGCGTACCAAGCGCGAAAGGCCAGCTTAGGACTCGACTGGTCTGGTCTGGGGCGCGGGCATTTTGACCGGGCCGTGGAAGCCGCCGGGAGTGAACACCGCGAACCCGCTTTCGTTGCCGGGCATCTCGATGGCGTCGGCTCTGGTAGGAGGCAGGGCGAGACCGTCACGGCGGGGGAGGCCCGGCAGTATTCTCGTTATGGTCGTCACGGACCATGTGGTGCATAGATGCGAGCAAGCTTTGGGGTTCACCAAATCGTTTCCTCTGAAACAGTCTTCTTGAACATGCTGTGTGCTTCCTAGCAGCCTTGAAGTGGAATATGTACCGGAAGGGTTCACCCGGTGAAGCTGGGCTGGATACCCCCAGATCCCAGTTTATATCCTTCCGTCACTATTGTTTGTGGCAACAGCGTTGAGCCCCGGCGTTTTTTTTTTCCCCCTGCCCCTTCCCCATTTATTTACTTTCAGCATTTCAGTAGTCGCTTTCAGGTGAACCTAGCAAGTGAGTTGCATGACATTGTCAGAGAAACTTGTCAACTGGGCATTTTGGCTGCTCTTCATGGCATCGTTTACTGTGCAATTCTGTGCTTGCCTACTCAGAAGTAATGTCCTGTAATATCCTCAGCAAAATGACTGTAGGTCTGTAGCCTTTAGCATGTCAATTTTGAAATAAAGAGGTAGTCCACTCAGCTTCTCTTCATGTGGCTGTTTTTTGTCTGCCCATGTTCCACTTTTTATATCATAAAACTTGTTCATCAAAACAAGTCATTCACCTATTGTTTGTGGTCTTGACAAATGATTCAGGTCTGTACCGGGAAGGCTTTTTACACGGAGGAGATGAAAAGGACTGATTGTATGACTATAGTCTTTCACTATTTCGAGTCACTGGTGGCTAGTTTTTTTTTTCCCCAACAGTCAAATTCTATGTATGAAAACATGCTGCTCTAATCCTCACTACTACAAATGCAGTTTCCCCTCCTTTTGGTTCCTTGAGGTGGTCTTGCTTCCAAAGCATTGAACTGGGAAGTGGACAGAAGCATAGCACTGGTAAGGCAGGTAGGAGTAGAGACCTCACAAGTTATCTGACCTTCTAGGTGTATCTATACATAACACTTGTGATACTTTTGCCACATGTTGGATAGCCCAGGATATAAATGTATACACTCTACTTTAAGTCCTTGAGGTGCTTTACAGTATATTTAAAATATACAAACACTTACAGTACTCAGAAAAAAATAAAAGCACCAGTTTTATCCCAGTTCTAAGCTGTTTCACCTGTCAGTCTGCTGAAAACTCTGGACATATCTCTGCATAAACCTTCCTAGCTTTGAAATGGTTGTCAGAGCAGCCAGTTGTATGATTCTCAAAGGACTGAGCTTCTAAACAAAGGCTTAGACCTGCTATCGTAAGAGAGAATCTACATCAAAGTAGCTTCATATCAAGCTGTAACTCTGGTAGATAAAAAGTTGTGAGGCCCCTCATAGATTAATAATTTTCACATCAAACTATAGCAAAGGAGCTTGTGAGACCTTAGACTTTGAAAGGTTTATTATTTGTCAATTGCAGGAATCTACTGTATTAGAACATGTGAGTGTTTAAGATAAAATGTAGAAACAATGATCAAGCTTCTTCTTTTCTACTAGGAGGATCCTATATTGATCCGTTATTTTAAAGGCCACAAAAATGCAGTCTCCTGTGTAGCCTTCAATCCAACCACTAAAGCACTTGGTAAGTCTGTTAACAGGATTTGTATGATGTGTTATTTGTATTGTTGTAGGAAACACACATCCATCAACCAGCTCTCCTCTACAAATGGCCCTAATGATATGTTTGATGTTTCAACTCTTTGAACTTGGAAATTATTTTTGGTAAAAGCGAAATATGTTTTCCAAATAGATATGTTTCCCAATGAGGACACGTTTTTATTTCTTACTCCCAAGTAAATGTATACAGAGTTCCTACCTTTTTTTTCTTTTTTCTTTTAACTTTATTGATTTCAATGTTCTGCAGACCATCTACATTGGTGTTTCAGTGCAATTCCACGAGACTAAACATTCAAGACTCTTAATACTTTTAAAATATTAATCTGAGCCACTGTGATTGGGTTCAGAGTTCTCTTTGGGCAACTCCTCATTTTCGGCAGGAAATAAAACTGGAGACATCTTAATAATCTTTAAACTGTCACTTTTATTATCACCAACCTCCTCCAGCACATTACTCATAGGGTCAAAGACTCTCAACTCTGGCAACAGGCCATAACTAGATGAACCAAAACTTTCCCCATATTCCTACAGACTCAATGGAGGGTTTGCCTACGCCATTCCCTGTACATCGGTTTTCGGGGAAGAGTACTTCTCAGGGGGCAAATCATCCCACAACATGAGTTCCTCACCCAACCTCGCTGGTCTGTCATAGAAACGGTTGTGGGCTATCTCAGTCTCTCTTTGCAGCTCTGACTCACGCGGTGCCATGATCATGGTCCATTCTTGGGTCAGGAACTGGGCCGGCTTGTCTCCCTTCAGCTTTAGCTCTGGTAACAATCCTCCCAACTTCAGATTGGGAAAATCCCTCAGCAGTCCTTGAGTCTTTACATATTCAACCTCCCTCTTCCATTCCTCCTTCCTCTTTCTCTCATACTCCTCTAGCACTGAACCGAACCAACGCACCCCTTCCTCACTAATATCCTCCTCCCACACTCACTTCTTGCTCCGCCTTCTTTCCTCTTGCGTCCTCTTCTACTAAACGAATCTCCACCTTTCCCGCCTTCTTCAATTCAGCTTCCCCCGCCTCCTCTGTAACTATCTCTTCCTCACTCCCCTTATCCTCTCCTCCTTCTATAGCCTCTATCACCATAGGTGGCTCACTCTCGCACACTCCTTCACAGCCACCTTAAGTGTTCCATTTCCATGACAGAGTCATTGTTAGATACAGAAAACATGTGAACGGTAGTAGTAATCCTATCTGTGTGCCATTTTGGATTCTTTGTTCAAACACAAAGTAGGTAACCTAGTGACTTATATTGTTGAATGCCTATGAAATTATTGCCCTGGATCTTGAAATGATGGCAGTTCTGAACTGAGTCTATATCTTCACTCTTCTGTTGTGTTTGGTAGTGAAAGTGACTGAAATATTTGATATTCATATTGAAATTAAAAGTGCTCTGTCTTAACAAGAACTATGGATTTAATATTACTATTGCCTTTTTTTACATCTTTATAATTATTTTTTTGCCAGCTACATCTTCTTTGGACCGGTTTCTCATGATATGGAATTTGAGATCAAACTCCAAAGCTTTTAGATTTGTGGGTCACTTAGAAGGTGTAACTTGTGTACAGTTTTCACCAGATGGACACTTGCTTGCAAGTGCTTCTCAAGATAGAACAGCTAGATTATGGATTCCTTGTATGTAAGTATGGTTGAAAAATAAAGGTATTTAATTGGTTGATTTTTTTTTCAAGCTGTGCCAGTGTTAAAAGTATCTTAAATTTAGGACACGTCTCCTCCAGTAAAAGAGTTGTTAATGAAAATAATTCTTACCTCTGATCTTTTGCAGAATTTATCTGAACTGAACAGACATAGCAAACTACATGTCATTGATTGATTGATTGATTGATTGATTGGTTCATTCATTTATTCTCTATGCTGCCTTTTTCCCAATTACGGGACCAAAGGTGGCCCAAAAATTATTAAAAACCAAGCTAATTAAAAACACAATAAATTATTAATTAAAAAACAAATTAAACATATATTAGTATTAAAATACTGGAATTCTCAATGGAAGACATTTCTATGTAAATACGGAATAAAGTGGTTTGTAAACCACATTTGAAAAGTAATCTGAAGAGGCGACATGGGAAGATGAAGTGGAAAAAGACGGGGCGAACAGCTCTCCAGATCTCTACCTGTGCCTGGACAAAGTTTACAATGTGATCAGCAAGCTTTCCAGCTATGCACAACCTTCAGATAGGATGTTCCATTAAAAACAAGAGGAGTAGAGGATGCTGACTTCCAGAAGTGGCATGGAGTTAAACCGTAGCAGACACTTGCTTGAGGAAGTTTGTGCAAACTATTCAAAATAAGTACTGTATGCTTAATGTAAAAGATCTCAGGTTTTGCACAGATGTCCACTGTGATAGAGGAGCTGTCAAGGCTTTCCCTTTGCCAGTACAAACTACATGTAAACGAGTTGAGGACAGGGGGGTTAACTGCTATTTTCTCTTGATTAAATTCAGCATTGTAGATGGGCGTCTTTTTTAACTTACAGATATGGAGAATCTGTGTCTTTGAAAGGCCATATTGCACCAGTTTGCAGTGTAAACTTCTCACAGGACAGCCAGTTTCTAGCTACTGCATCCAATGACAAAACCGTAAAAGTGTGGAGCATTCACAGCCAACGCCTTTTGTTTACCTTATCCCAGCACACACACTGGGTGCGCTGTGCCAAGTGAGTACTTATATGCCTTATCTTCTTTATTTTCAAAAGCAGTGATTTCTCTTAACCTCTTACCTAGTGAATACTTTTCTCTCATAAGACATAGACTTGTTAGGTCTGAACAGATGGTACATGGTACAGCAACCTGGCTGAAACCAAGGGGGATCTATGCCTAGTCAGAGCATGAATGGGAGACTGAGTCCTTAGTTTTACCATGGAAAGTAGAATGTGAACATTAAATGTCTAAATGTTGTTAAATGTATAAAACTGCCTGAAAAATGCCATGGATATTCATCAGTGGCAGGTGTCTAAACCTGTTTAGATATATATGAACAGGAATGTGAATTGTACAGCCCACAGGATGAGGTGTGCTCACTACACTGTGTTGTAGCGTAATCATCATCATAGGTATTTTTTTTTAAAAAAATTAGAAATGAAGTTACAGTCACTTCTGTTTTCATAGGGCTAGTGCAGCTCTTACAAGATCCTATGGTTGGAAAAATGGTTCCCAGGCACCCAGAGTTTGTCAGTCACTAATATAAAGAAGAGAAAATAATGCAATATAAGTTTTAAGAGCATTCCAGTATCGTGTTAAACGATATTTGCCGTGTTTCCTTGAAAATAAGACAGGGCCTTATATTAATTTTTGTTCCAAAAAACGCATTAGGGCTTATTTTCAGGGGATGTTTTATTTTTTCCGTGTACAACAGTCTACAGGGCTTGAAAAATTTTAGAATGTCTCACCAGTCAAAAATTTCATCAGTCAGCATGACCGGACTATAGCCTTGCAATTTATGTTAACAAATTTCAACTAGGCACTTGTTCACTTTTATTTCTACGTAACAATGCATACAAACCCAAAATAAATTGTATTACGTACAAGGGAATCACTGACTTATACTGTCAGACTTGGGTTGCTTTATTACTTGCGTGCCTGTCGGGTCATGAAGCTTATATTTTGAATGCATTTCTTTTGAATGTCTCCAGCAAAAATAAAACTGAAAGCAAAAGCTCCGGCCTCTTAAGGAGCCACGGTTCCCTCCCACCCCAGGATGTGTCCTCGTTTGGTTTAATTGGGAGCAGGGAATCTCCATATTCTCCAGCATGGGACTACTCTACATTCTCCTGCAGAGCTATATCTCTATGTGCTGCTCAAACTCTCTTCTCGCAAGAAGAGGGCAGTTTTCCTTTTGCAGTGGGAGAGGGAGGGGAGGACTGCAGGATTAGAGAGAGAGAGAGGCTCCTTGAGCAGAATTTTTCACTCATCACAGACAAGTGGACAAGTGCATTTTTCAAACCCTGACAATCTGCATTTATTCAAATACAGCAGACCTGGGCAAAGTGCGGCCCGAGGGCCACATACAGCCTGCGAGCCACTCCTGTTCAGCCCGCGGACAGTTTTGAACATCAAAACCATTTACTGTATAACTTTTTGTCTAAAGTTGATCAGTTGCTTATCTTTAACATATTGCAAGAAACCTCTTTAGTATTTATGAAGATTAACAAGTTTAAAGTAAAAAGAATCATAACATCACTGTTTCATTTTATTTTTAAGTCAAGTTGGTTCGGCCCCTGAACACAGTTCAGATTTTTCATGTGCCCCCCCTATAGAAATTAATTGCCCATCCCTGAAATACAGTCATGTCATCTGGTTGCTGCGCAGTGGTGGAGGGCAGGGTTTCACTTTACTGGGGCTTATACTGTATTTGGGATAGGGCTTATATTACGAGCATCCTGAAAAATCATACTAGGGCTTATTTTAGGGGAAACAGGGTAGTAAGACATAAATGAGCCTATGATTCCCTAGCATTTCCTTGCTTTCCTCTCCCTCTTTCTTTGCAGTCGTTACTTGTGAAAATGTGGATCTTTTTTCTTTCTTTACCTAAAACATTTTTTGTAGATACTCACCAGATGGAAGATTAATAGTATCTTGCAGTGAAGATAAAACTGTGAAAGTCTGGGATGTTAGAAACAAGACATGCATTGACAGTATAATAGACTATGACGGGTAAGGAGTATTCACATGGGATAAAATGAGAATATTTTAGCTATTATTTTAACCAGCAGACGATCATAAAAGGAAGAAAACGTCTGATTGATTACGGAGATGTCTTATAGCTGACTGCATAGAAGCTGAGTCACTGATTCTTTTCCTTCTTGATTATGAGACTTATCCTGTCTTTGTATTTACTTCAATCAGTACCATTTTTGACAGGAGACACCCCAGGAGGCCTTTCTTTCTATTATCATCCTTCTATTACTTCCTCTTGCCATGGTTGCTTCATGCACCCTAAAAGTAGCATCCAACTTACCTTGAGATGCCCCTCTCTTCGCATTGTTTTTAGGGTTGTGAACAGAAAGAGGAAAGATTACTGGCCCCAAGACCATCAAGCTCCCTGCCTGCCCTCAAAGTGCCACCTTGAGGCCAGCTAAAGCCAGATCATAATAGTAGAAGAAAAAGTGTTCACTATTTCCCAGTCCTTATCTAAGCAAGAAGGATGGCTGTTAAATCCATTTGTTGAGCAGTATCAAGACTAGAGGCTAAAAATTCATGTTTGTGAATGTCAACCAAACATCCTTACAGTCAGGGGCAGCTTCATGGACAAAGCAGGGATGGAGTGGGCAGATACTCTCCTACTCTGTTCACAAGCTGCCTAGGTTTTGCACAATGGCTCAACAGACAGCAGAGTATCAGATGTAGCATTCTCTATAGCATAAATTCCACCACAGAATCTCTTCGCCTTTTGCATAATGGTGTGTGGCACAGTTTTCTTTGGCATGTGAGCTTGACGGGAATAAACAGATTGCCGTACACCATGGAAGAGAAATTGGAAGCATCCTGTTCATCACTGGTGGTCCTGAGGGGGCCTCTCTCCTGAGGTGCATAAAACAGGTGTGAGATAGATACTGTTCCTATGGGAGAGCAACCTGTGGAGAGTAAAGAGCATAAAGATGACCTGTAAGAAGCACTTGGAGAGTGTAGTCTCTGGACTTGGCCGCATACTGGGAATTTGTGAGGAACTGAAAGAGAAGGCAGAGTCCTGCCACTTGAGTGTTCATGTCTCAGACTCCGCTCCCTGTTGACGGAAGAGGGACACCACCATGGTTGGTGTGTTTGTGCCTTGAGTGGTAGGTCTCTGCTTGTTTCCTAACAGCCACCTTACTCAAAACAGTTGCTCACTGGCAGCGACAGACCTTGCAAGAGAGATACGGACGCTGCCGCAGTTTCAGGTGCTCACTGTGTCATCATGGCTGTCCTAGCAAAAGAGCGTCACCCAGAAAACAATTTGGTTTTGGTGCAACAGACTAATCCACGCACCCACTAGCAACTGCTATCTTGCAGGAAATGTTTTGAGGATGCAATGAGATTATATTATGGAAAAGAAGTCATATTAAGAAAAGCAAGACAAATGAACTAAGATGACAAGATGGCATTGTTCCTAAATGGTGACGGATCACTGTTTTTAATTTAAACTCATAGATTTGCAAATTATGTGGACTTCAGTCCTGATGGTACTTGTATAGCTTGTGCAGGTTCTGATCACACCGTGAAGATCTGGGATATAAGAATTAACAAATTATTGCAACAACACCAAGGTAAACGTTTGTTCAGTTATCTCTGCCTTGTAACCTCTTCAGTCTAATATAGGTTGTAATGGCTGAGAGTGTAATCCTTGATCTGAAATCCTCCAATTACAACTTTATTTTTTTTCGCAGACACAGTGGCAGCCTTATGCAAGCCATTATTTTCTTAATCTTGACTTTGACTTCCCTATCTTGATTAAGGGCATTATAAACAAGCATGAATCATAGATGTGAACTAATTATGATGAAGATAATGCAAATCAGGAATTGGTACCTTTGAAACTGTTATATGAATGCTAACTTAAAAATTCTATTTTAAAATACTTTAGCGGTTGATCTGTCACGTTTAGTAATAGAAGTTCATATAAATTATATTGCCATCCTTAAGGATTGTTGCCTTATCTTTGTTTATGTTTCTGCTTCACCATCTGAGTGATAATATAAGCTATTTAATTGGTAGGAAAAACTATCCTTCAGCCAACATGTTAAATCTTCTTCACTAAACATGAGTTCAGCCTTCAGACTGGTCTATCGATCATTTCAGTAATGTTATGCAACTGGTTTAGAGAGGTCAAAATGCAGATGTGTTTCTTTTTTGAGAGCCATATTTATGAACATTCCTGACTTTAAGTTTTTGACATAAAGAAATTCTTTTGATATTGTGCTGGCTTAAGGTTTGCTTCATTTCTCACGTTCTGTATTTTATACTATATCCCACTACTACTTCCCATTCAGAAGTCTCTTCTCACCACCCCCTTCACACAATGAAATACTGAATTGCTTCATTCAAAAGCAGTTTGAATGACATCAGGAGAAACCAGAAGTAAATAAAACATCCTTTATCAGCGGTTCCTCTGTTTTTCAGAAAATAACGCAAGCCTGTTCAGATGTCATGTCCATGGAATTCATGGATAGTGACCATGGGATTGTGATGGGAATCCTCATGCTCTAATTCGGCATGCTGGTCACAGAAAGAAAGCCCTGTGTATGTGAATTGCATTCACACAATAAATGGAATGCATACATGTTTTTTTGCTCCCCACTTGTTCCCTGGATCTATTTGAATACAGCTTTGATTCATGAAGGCTTATGCCATAATTTAGTTATTAAAGTATCAGAGGATTTTTAATGTTATCTGGAAAACATATAGGGTTAAATACAATTGCTCACTAGATTAGACCCGCAAAGTCAATGGGATTTATGTCAGTGTTAGTATAATAGACCTCAGCTATTGCAGTGGTTCTTAACCTTGGGTTACTCAGGTGTTTTTGGACTGCAACTCCCAGAAGCCATCACCACCAGCTGTGCTGGCTGGAGTTTCTGGGAGTTGCAGTTCAAAAACACTAGAGTAACCCAAGGTTAAAAACCACTAAGCTGTTGGATTTAGCCCATAATTATTAAATACGACATAAACTTAACTTTTGAGGTTGAATAAAATCTCATCACAGACTGAGGTGTTAGTCTGAATACTAAACTGATTTTTGTTTTTAAAAGTTCCTTTTTGGCTAATTTGTCTGAAATTTCAGTCATGACAGAGATTCAACTATACTGTAATTAGGGTGCACTTCATTAAAACTGATAATGTTGCTATTGTAAGCCACAAGATGGCAGCAAAATAATTTAGCTCAGTGGTTCTTAACCTTGGGTTACTCAGGTATTTTTGAACTGCAACTCCCAGAAACCCCAGCAAGCACAGCTGGTGGTGAAGGCTTCTGGGAGTTGCAGTCCAAAAACACCTGAGTAACCCAAGGTTAAGAACCACTGCTTTAGCTCTATATCACAAGGACATTTTATTTGTTCTTAGCAAAGATAGCTGAGCTTTGCCTAGAAAGGAAAAATGGAGTCACCTTCATAATATAATGTTTCTATACTCTGTTTACTGTCTGACTGTTACTGGGATCCAAACTTCAGCATCTCCATTTTTGGTATCCAAAGACTGCATATCCTCAGCAAGTGCTTTCCCTCTATTGGGATAAGAATCATTTCTGTCAGAAACTGAAAATGTTCCTTCTTTGCTGTTAATGCATTGGCCAGAATTCTACTGGTGTTCACATGATGTTTGAATAATATACCTGAGTTAATGGACAAGGTGATGGCTAGCACCATGGTGATGGCCACCCTTAGAGAGGCCTGGAAAACTACCACCAGGAACCGAGCCTTCTTGGTGGTGGCTACACCATATGGAATGTGTTACCTGCAGATATATCCCCAGCTCCTTCCCTTCTGACCTTTAGCAAATGGATAAAAACTATATTGTTTGAAGAGGCCTTCAGAAACATCGTACCCCTTTGACATCCTCAGGAACCCATGAATTAGATATTAATTTTTATTGGCCCTCTAGGCTTATCTAATTCTGGGTTATTAATATTTTGTCTACATCTCATTATGTCCTTGTGGGCTGAGGTGGGTCAGTCTTTTTAACTGCTATTAGTTGCTCAGAGTAGCACTTAGGCACTGTATGTATGTATGTATGTATGTATGTATGTATGTATGTATGTATGTATGTATGTATGTATGTATGTATGTATGTATGTATGTATGAATCAATCAGTCAATCAATCAATCAATCAATCAATCACCATGCCTGATTACATAGATATATAGATAGCTATATACAGAGATAGATGGCACAATCCAGATACACTCCTAGCACTTCCTGCAGTTATCTGTGGCAAGTTATGCAGACCTTATACAAAGACTGCAAGGATTCCAGCCAGCATGCAGTGTTATGTTCTATCTTTTGGTGAAAGGAGAATCACCAAGAAGATGTAATTTTCATATTCCTCAATTATTGCTACTGATTTCCCCTTTTCGTCTCAGGCTTTATATCTTCATCTGCAGTGATGTCATCACATTCTCACTTCCATGTTTTAAAATATTATTTGATTATGTACAGTGGTGCCTCGCATTACGACGTTAATTTGTTCCAGTGAAATTGCTGTAGAACAAAAACGTAAAGCAAAAATAAAAAAGCCATTGAAATGCATTAAAACCTGGTTAATGCGTTCCAGTCGGCTAAGAACTCACCGTCCAGCAAAGATCCTCCATAGGGTCAGCCATTTTCGGGTGCCTATGCAGCGAAAAATGGCTCCTAAACACAGCAGGGAGCCATTTTGAGCACCCGGCGGCCGTTTTGAAAACCTGACGATCAGCTGCTTTGATCGTCAGGAAGCAAAATTCGGTTCCCGAAACAGGGAACCGATCATCGTGCAGCGAAATTCCCCCATTCAAAACATTTTGCGATCGCTTTTGTGATCGCAAAAACCTCATTGTAATGTGGATTCGTCATTAAACGGAGCGCCCGTCTTGCGAGGCACCACTGTATTTCAGTCAGTAGAAAAATGCAGTTGTTTGTTAATACCATTATGTATGTATTTCTGCATACTTATTGTGGAACTTGGGGGATGAACATACAGAGTAGATCCCAGGATTCCTAAGCAATGTTTAGTTAACAGTGTCTGACACTACACTGTCTGAAATCAAGTTGTGTAAAGTTACAGCATGTAGGAATGATGACATCATCAGTCACAGTCATATTTAGAGAGTTAAAAGTTTCTGATTCCGGTTCCCTTGGGAAACCCATTCTGGAGAAACCTTTGGGAGCTGATGGACTCAGAAGAAAGTCTCTGGGTTGCAAAAATTGTTGTTGCTGGCCCCCAAAGGCTTTCTAAGGAATCTTGAGGTGAGGGAATTGAAAACTTTTAACTCCCCAGAAATGGCTGTGGCTGCGGATATCATCAGGCCTATGTAGTTTAACGTTATGCATCTGGCTTTCAGTTACTGAATTTGTAATTTTCCAAAGCAGAAACTGTCTGATGTCCTGGCTTATTATTTCTAGGCACTACTGTATGTAGGAGATGTTGTTCTAGTCATAAACCATTAGGTTAATAAAAAGATGTAATGTTGGAGAACCCAGAAGGCAGTTTATTTGAACTTGCGGCAGTGGGCACATAGACAGAACTGCAAATAAAAATAAAGCCAGAACTACTGCTGCAGTAGAAAAAGATAGGCAGTTGAAAGGAGCTGAAGTGGCAATTTAGGGACAAAACAATGGTGGGAGTTCAAAATAAATAAATAAATAATCTTGGAACTGCAGAGTTGGAAGGGACCTTATGGACAATCAAGTCTAGCCTCTGTCAAAGTCTAGCCAGTGGGGAATTGAAGTCCCAACCTCTGGCTTTGCAGTCAGTTTACTAAACTGCTGAGCTATCCAGAAGTTCAATAGTTGGAGAATCATTCAGGATGTAGGCATCCTTCAGTCTTAGGAGACTATGGTAACATGCTCTGAATAGAGGTCTTGGAACAATGTCTAGTGTGGCTGAGGAGGCCAATTTGAGAGTGACAATCCTTTCCATACTAAAGACAAATACAATCTGTCCCCTGTCCAGATCCCTGATTTTGTTGGTTTCCAGACTGCTTTACCTCGGCCTGCTGAACAAGTGTCTCTTCAAATTGGGAGAGGCCATGCTGCACTGCCTGTCTCCAGGCTGAACGCTCAGATGTCAAGGTTTGCCATCTGCTGAGGTCCATTCCTAAGGCCTTCAGACCCCGCTTGCAGATGTCCTTGTATCGCAGCTGTGGTCTCCCTCTAGGGCACTTTCCCTGTACTAATTCTCCATACAGGAGATCTTTTGGAATTTGCCCATCAGCCATTCTCATGACATGCCCAAGCCCACGTAGTCGCTGTTTCAGAAATCTATATATGCTCAAAATTCCAGCTTGTTCTAGGACTACTCTATTTGGAACTTTGTCCTGCCAGGTGATACCAAAAATGTATCGGAGACAACGCATATGCAACATGTTCAGCTTCTTCTCCTGCCGTGCAGAAAGGGTCCAGGACTCACTGCAGTACAGGATTGTATTCAGGACACAGAATAGACCTGCATCATGGTATATGCCATCAGCTTATTTAGCCATATTCTCTTTGTGAGTCTAGAAAATAATTCGGGATATAGTTATAAACTAAAACAAAAGTATGACGTGTTTTTAATTGGCTTTTAGCTATAATTCTATGCAGATTCATCTGAGAGTAATCCCCACTGAAATAAGTGAAACACTTCTGAAAACACTATTTAGGATTGTGCTATTAATCCATGAAGACTTTGACTCCAGAGTTTCCGTCAGTATCTGAACTATTTTTAATTTAATTAGTTCACAGAGCTGGTGTTAATTGCACATCTTTCCATCCTTCTGGTAACTATCTCATCACTGCCTCTGATGATGGTACCCTTAAGATTATGGATCTTTTAGGAGGAAGACTTCTATATACACTTCATGGGCATGAGGTAACATGTTCTTAACTTTTTTTAAAGGGATACTCTGCATAGGAAAATACAAATTTACCATAACACAGAGAGTGTAATGTGAGTATATGCATAAGTTGTTCTATGAGTATACCTACTGAGCAATTGCAGTAGTCATAAAGCATCCTAGTTGGTGTATTTGCAGCATTAATAAACATTTCCATCATTACTCCACCTATTACGATAAAACCAACAATTCCTTCTACAATTAAGAGAAGTAGACTAAACTGAAGTGAGATGATTTCCTACAAAAGAGATACTAGTAGGTAAAATGATCCTGTATGTGTAACAGTTTTGTATATAAAGTGTGTATAAGGGGGTGTGATTTGATATGAACATATTTATCTCACTCCCACATCTCTGTGGGAGTATTACTAAGTGAGGGTATTATTAGAGTTAGAGAACTCTGGAGGAAAGAAAGTTGAATGAATGTGACAAGTTCTGTATTTTTGCTTAATGGGAGACAAAAAATGAACTAAATTGTTAATCCTAACTAATGAACCACTGAATGAATGGGATGTGTTAAATCTATACTTACAAAGTCTCATTAATTTACGAATCCATTCTAGTTGGGACTGACAGTTAGATTGAGCCCTATGTGAGAGCTACTGAATGATTTATTAACCGTCTGTTTTATCATTTTCAACTAGGGGCCAGTCCTCTCTGTAGCCTTTTCAAAAGGTGGGGAAACATTTGCCTCTGGTGGTTCAGATGCACAGGTTTGTCAGCAACATTGAATTCTTAACATAAAACCACAATATTTATTAAGTGCTATAAACAAAGAAGGCTCTCCTGTGTTTGTTAAAAGTTCTTCAAAGATCTTGTTTAAATGTATTGTTATTTGAGCCTCTTTCTTTTCCATTCTCTCTCTCTTCTTTTGTTTGCCCTTAAGTTTGAGAGTTGTTGCCTGGAAAGCCTTTGTAGTCAAATGATTTAGGATGCCTTCTTGTTTTAAAAAACACAGGGCAATTGATGGAGTCTCTCATTGCCAGATAAAGGGACTATTTTTTTAAAAAGTGAGTTAAACATTAGTAAACATTCATGGCTTATATGACTTTTTGCAGGTACTGTTGTGGAAAACAAATTTTGATGCATTAGAATATAAAAAACTTCTTAAAGAACACATGCGAAGAATACATACGGATGAGCCTCCTCACCTTCTTGATATTTACCCTCGATCACCCCATCGGCATAATGCAAAATCACAGTCTGTTGAGGTAAATAATTATGGCTTCTCATATTTAACTAGCTTCAGATTAAAGAAGGGTCTACAGATGGGACCAAAAAAAAAAGCACTGCAGCATGGAGAACTCTTGTGCAGCATTCAAAACACAGCTGAAAAATCTTCTAATTTTGGTTTACATTGTTAACCTGTGGTAAATGTGTTTCTACAGGGAAATAGCTCTTTCAAAGTGTGAGTCAGTCATAAGAATGAAATAATCCTCAGAAGAATTGGCAGGCAGGCAGGGTGAAGCCCAAAGCATTTGGGAAACACAAAGACAAGGAATACTATCTCATACAGTTAGCAATTCTTCTCAACAACACTGAATACTGGTGGATAACCATTTAATCTGTTCATTTTTAAAATGTATTTTCAACGCGGCACACAGACTATTTTTACATGCTGCTGTGTGAAGGACAGTTTGAAAGATAATTGATAGTCCACGGCAAAGTTCCCATTAGGCTGTGTGTGCATGACTCCACTTCCCTCCACGCAGCTGTCTTTCTCCTGTGTGTGAGGTTCCTGTTGCGATGGAACCCAGCGTGTGGGAGTCACACATGCAGGGGTGGAGTCGCGAGAGAGGCGGGGCTCCACCCAGCAGGGCTGAAAATTAGAGGGCAATTTGTTAAGGCAGTTTATATCACGTTAAGGTTGCCCCATTATTCAGTATATTATACTGTGTTCATTCATTATAGCTATTCATGCTTTTTTCATATTCACTTTAATTGAATCTTATTTTTCCCCCAGCAGATATTCTAATGTGCACTAGAGGGCACTACAATTTAAGCTTTTAAATTTACAGTAGAAACTAGCCAAATGTCAAATCAGATTTTCAGGTTGACTACAGTTTTAAGTGTTAGAAGTGACCTGTCTCACTATACTTTCTGTCTTGTCTGCACAATAATTGTGATTGACTTGGATAAGAAATAGTTTTGCAGGAAAAACTAATGACCATCCTAGAAAGTAAATATTATAGTTTTGTTAAATTGTTTTAATAATGCTCAAATGGAAGTGGGATGGAAAGCTTTGGCTCAGGAGTTGTTAAACGGGTATACAGCTTGAAAGCTTCAGCTGGAGTACAATGCCAGTGCAGTGCCCATTCCTGACAGGACAGTAGGAACACATTACCTTTATTGGCATTATCTACTTCAGTGCATTAGCTACTTTGATCCCACTTCTGCCTCAAATCGCATCAATTACATTGGCCAAAATCCTGTAGCGTATGTCAGTGGTTCTTAACCTTTGTTACTTGGATGCTTTTGAACTGCAACTCCCAGAAACCTCAGTCAGGACAGCTGGTGGTGAAGGCTTCTGGGAGTTGCAGTCCAAAACTCCTGAGTAAGACAAGGTTAAGAACCAGTGGCGTATGTTATGCCCATGTAAGGGCATAACTGGCACAGAGAGGTTTTTGTTGTTGTTGTGCTATGTCAAGTCAGAACTAGCCTATAGTGACCTTAATAGGGTTTTTGAGGTAAGTGAAGCATTTAAAGAGTGATTTTACAGTTCTGGTTCTAGTTTCCAGTAAGTGTTCATGGCACAGCCAGGGAATTGAACCCAGATTTCCTGAGTCCTAGTCCTTTAATTTATCTACTACAGCACACTGGATGTGCCAGCAAGACATTGTCGGTAATTAAAGAGTTTCTGCTTTGAATCTCTCACAATCAGTTTTGTTGCAGGAACTCTTTAATTATTGGCAATTTCCTGTCAATAACATCATCCAGAAAGAGGAGATTGCTAGTAAATAAGAAGTTCCTCCTTCAATCCTGGGGCTTCTCTGACTTGTGCACAATGAAATTGATTGTGAGCAAGTCATGTGAGCCCTGAAATTGAGGGAAGAACTCTCTGATTACCGGCAATATCTGCCTGCTGGTGACATGATCACTATGTGGGATTGAATCTAGGTTATAAGCAGTGCTTTGGCTGCAGTACTGCCACAAAGCTCTTAGGATAGGCAAAGTGCAATTCTCCCATTGTTGGTGGGTTGTAACCATCAGTGTTCCTCAGCATGGCTATGCTAGTGAGGTCTTGTGGGAGTTGTCATCTTAATAATATCTGAAGTTCCATGCTTTACCCATTCCTCCTTTATCTGTTGAGATGTCTTTGTCCCATCCACAAAAGGAGATAAAATAGTTACAAGTTCGAGTTTGGCTTTCTAAGCGCTTGCCCCCTTGTTAAATAATTCATTCCTTAAAGACGTCCTGATATTCAAACTTTTATTCCACTAAGGTTTTTAAAGGTTTTAATGGAGCAGAGGGATGTTTTAACACCATGATGTTGATGGTGACTGATCTGCTTCCCTTTAGATTTAGCTGAGGAGGTAGCCTGACTTTTAAAGTTAATAATTTAGAGATACTTCAGAGAGATTTGTTTCTGCTCTAGATGTGGCATTAAGTCTCCCATTCTTCCATGAGCTTCACTGAACATCACTTGGCCTACTTTTTCTGGCATTTCTTAAGATGGGCTCGTCCCAGTTGATTTGCATGTCTGTAAATTATCCCTAAATGTCGACCAGTCTAGGACCAAAATAATTTTTTTCCAGTTCATCATTGCCACCGCCAGAATTCCTAGATTTTGCACTCACTCTTGTTATGAGACCACTGCTACTACTATTCAGCATTTGTGTATAAGGCTTTAACATTTTAAAACAGAGTACTGTAAAACATGACTTTTAAATAATAGTTGCCCATGTATCTTGAGAAGAAACCCAATTTTCTTCTCAAGACAAATGGGCAAAGCTAGGGAGCAAATATGTGTATCGGTTCTACCAAATGACTACTAATGTATCTTCCTGGAAGTGTTTATTTACTAATTAGCTAAGAGGATGATTGTCTTACTCCAGGTATTCTTTGAAAGTTCAGTGCTTGTGTCCTTTTCTAATAACAACCTCAACCTGATTTTCAACAGATAAATCCCAGCTATGATGTAACAGACATGCAAACATTTGATCCACCTGTTGTAGACATTAGCTCCGTGGCTTCTGTTTCTTCAATATCTTCAGTAAGTTTTTCAGGAAAATGTTAAACTATATGTAAGATGTATATTAGCAATGTTTGCTTTATTCAGGATACAGTAATTAAAAATTCTGTATGAAACTTGGATTTTATGGACAAGCATACTTGCACAACTTTTTTCTCTGACAGCTTATTTCTGTAACTTCATCAAAATTAGAGAAGAAGTCCTGTGTTCATAAGTACATGGTACATTAATCCAGAAGGCTGTACCTGTATTTTTTTAATTCAGTGGTTTTCTTCATCTGCTTTCATGACACATATTTTACTTTTGAGTACTGTATTATTTTGTTGTTGTTTCAACTTATATACCATGCTTGAGCACTCTCTGGGTAGTTTACAACACAATTGCGTAAGGAACACTTTTACCCCCAGTGAACTGTGTACTCATTTTACTGAGCTTGGAAGGATGGAAGGCTGAGTCAGCCTTGAGCAGGCTACCTGAATCTGTTGGGATTGAATTCAGGTTGTGGGCAGAGACTTGATTGCAATATTGCAGTTTAACCACTGTGCCACAGATGTCGCCTAAGTAGCTTTCAGATTTTTTTTTTTAAAAAAATTTCGATTCTAGAATCATTGTGTCTGAGATTGTTTATTTATTTAAACTGTTCATTTCTTTTCTGTCCACCAGGGCTCTAACGTAATGTACAACAAACAAATTAAAATGACTAAAAACAGATTAAAATGTTAACATGAGTCTCCTTAGGCAAAAGATCAACATACAAAATGAAATAAATTTAAAAAAATTAAAACAAGTTAAATATATTTCATCAAAGCAAATTTCAAAGATTCTCTGGAAGTCCATTTTAAAAGCAGTCTTACGGATTAAAATCCTTTTAGAACAATATAGATCCACTTGGTCACTGGGAGTAAGCAAGAATGGAGTCAGCCTTACTTTCCTTGAGAAGTTGCATAACTGATATGTTGCTTCAGAAAAAGCGCTGTCTCCTGTGTCAATACATGAAGTATCAGTTTTCAGACTGTTCATGTAATCAAGTCATATGGGCAATGTTTAGCCCTATTCAGCTATTTCATTTTTCTCGCCAACTTTAGAGAGTAGCAGTCCCCTCTGTTCCCTTTTATTAACACTTCTACATTCGATTAACTGTGACTCTAAAGAGAAGGTCCCGCTCATGTGCAGTTTTGAAAACTACAGTTCTTGCTCATGTAAACAAACAGCAGTCTCTCCTATTCAGGCTCACCATCACTCAAGTGAACAAAGCATCAATGGAGGAGCAAAGTATGTTCAGGAAACTGAATTCTGTAATGCTTGAATAGAACTTTTAGCTACATATACACCCTCTCCGCTTTCTGGATGATGCAGAAATACTTCAGTCCCTCATTATGGAGCACAAGCTCTTTTGAATAAGAGCTGTATAAACCATCAGCTTCAAGATTCTCCTAGTCACCAAGATTCCTCAACTTTTTACATTGAAAATAATTCTAAGATACAACTTTTGCCTTTCCCATGTTGCAAATAATCATCAAAATTCCTGCACCTCATATAGGGTTAATAGATTTTATGTGCTTCCTTACTTCAGCAAATTTTCTTCTAAGGCATCAGAATTATAAATTACTCATGAGCGTGTGCATATGCCATCTTCTTCATTAATCTGCCCTTACAGCAGCTACTAATTCAATAATTGTGGAAAGTACTGCTCTAGCTAATTATTTGTACTTTCCAATGCAGTCCAATACAAAGAGGAGTGTTTGGAGTTCTGCATTGGAGAAACCAAACAGCCACTAAACAGGAGAATGGCCCAGTACATGAGGGACAATGGCTCAGGACCACAATCAGTAGTGTTCTTTCATTTGAAGGACAAAGGACACTCATTTGATGACCAAGATGTACTCATTTTGGATAGAGAAGATAGGTGGTTTGAGAGAAGGGAAGCCATACATGTGCATATAAAAAATTCCTTATTCAACAGGGGTGGAGGCCTTAGATACAATCTATCTCCTATTTATCATGCTGCCCTTTCATCAGTCCCCAGAAAGATTAGGACCACACACACACTAGAAAGACAACTGTCAAAAACTGTTAACAACCCATGATAGTAGGTGGAGAAAGACTGCAGAAGTGGGATTATCCCTCACCCCCAGTCCTTTGTCCTTCTCAGAGCCTATTCAGACCAGGGGAAAGTGAAATGAACATGGAGGATATATCAGGGATCTCCTACAAACTCTACTCAGACTGAAGAATCTACTTGGATGAGTAGTGAAATGTTTCAACCTAAGAAGAAAGAAGTCCAGTTGCCATGACTCAACTTCAAGATTCCTTTCTAATGTTTGTGCTTCTCAAGATCAGAGCCTGCACACACTGATAGCTAAAATATTGGGATATTATTAACCCTCTTCCATTGCCCAGTTTACTACTTGTATGTAGCTGTAGCAGTAATCACAAAATGGGCCCCAGCCTTGCCATATGGGCTGTAAAAATAGTTGTGTGATCCAGAAAGCAGGAAAAAAGAAAGTAAGTAATTGGTCTTGAGCAGGCAACTCATTTTGATCCCCCTTCTACTAAAACTAGCTTATATGCCAATTCTCTTGTTCTTATCTCTCCCTTCTATTAACTACTCTGCACAGTTAAAAATGAAACAACCCTCTTTTCTGAGGTTTTTATTATTCTTGAGTTCGTAGCCTGTGAAAGTGTTATCCTCCGAAGTAAAGGCTTTAGCTATTGTTGTCCTAGTTCAATGAACTTTAAGAAGGAATTGCTCTACTTTCCCAGGTGAGATTCCAGAATTGTTCTGTATACTTCCAAGGAGAAAGAATGTTTTCTTGACAAAATGTGTCACTTTGAAAAGACAACTAATAGGTTCGTATGTGTTAGCTGTAACTTGTCCTCCTATCCCTCTGTGTGTGTGTGTTTAGTCGTTTAGTCGTCTCCGACTCTTCGTGACCCCATGGACCAGAGCACGCCAGGCCCTCCTATCTTCTATTGCCTCCCGGAGTTGTGTCAAATTCATGTTGGTAGCTTCGCAGACACTGTCCAGCCATCTCATCCTCGGTCGTCCCCTTCTCCTCTTGCCATCACACTTTCCCAACATCAGGGTCTTTTCCAGGGAGTCTTTTCTCATTAGATGGCCAAAGTACTGGAGCCTCAGCTTCAGGATCTGTCCTTCCAGTGAGCATTCAGGGTTGATTTCCTTTAGAACTGATAGGTTTGTTCTCCTTGCAGTCCAGGGGATTCTCAAGAGCCTCCTCCAGCACCACAATTCAAAGGCATCAATTCTTCGGCGGTCTGCTTTCTTTATGGTCCAGCTCTCACTTCCATACATCACGACAGGAAAAACCATAGCTTTGACTATTCGGACTTTTGTTGGCAAGGTGATGTCTCTGCTTTTCAAGATGCTGTCAAGATTTGTCATCGCTTTCCTCCCAAGAAGAAGGCGCCTTTTAATTACAGGGCTGCTGTCTCCATCTGAAGTAATCATGGAGCCCAGGAAGATAAAATTTGACACTGCCTCCATATCTTCCCCTTCTATTTCCCAGGAGGTGATGGGACCAGTGGCCATGATCTTAGTTTTTTTGATGTTGAGTTTCAGACCGTTTTTTGCACTCTCCTCTTTCACTCTCATTACAAGGTTCTTTAATTCCTCCTCACTTTCTGCCATCAGAGTGGTATCATCTGCATATCGGAGGTTGTTGATATTTCTTCCGGCAATCTTAATTCCGGCTTGGGTTTCTTCCAGTCCAGCCTTCCGCATGATGTATTCTGCATATAAGTTAAATAAGCTGGGGGATATATACAGCCTTGCCGTACTCCTTTCCCAATTTTGAACCACTCAGTTGTTCCATGACCAGTTCTAACTGTTGCTTCCTGTCCCACATATAGGTTTCTCAGGAGACAGATAAGGTGGTCAGGCACTCCCATTTCTTTAAGAACTTGCCATAGTTTGCTGTGGTCCACACAGTCAAAGGCTTTCGCATAGTCAATGAAGCAGAAGTAGATATTTTTCTGGAACTCTCTGGCTTTCTCCATAATCCAGCGCAAGTTAGCAATTTGGTCTCGAGTTCCTCTGCCTCTTCGGAATCCAGCTTGTACTTCTGGGAGTTCTCGGTCCACATACTGCTGAAGCCTACCTTGGAGGATTTTGAGCATAACCTTGCTAGCGTGCGAAATGAGTGCAATTGTACGGTAGTTGGAGCATTCTTTGGCACTGCCTTTCTTTGGGATTGGGATGTAGACTGATCTTTTCCAATCCTCTGGCCACTGTTGAGTTTTCCAAACTTGCTGGCATATTGAATGTAGCACCTTAACAGCATCATCTTTCAAGATTTTAAATAGTTCAACTGGAATGCCATCACCTCCACTGGCCTTGTTGTTAGCCAGGCTTTCTAAGGCCCACTTGACTTCGCTCTCCAGGATGTCTGGCTCAAGGTCAGCAACTACATTGTCTGGGTTTTTTTTTTTTTTGTATTTTTATTTTTTATAAGGGATAACAAAAAGGAAAAGGGAATTGGGATTGATGAGGAAGAGGGGAGACAATAACATACTTTCATCCATTCTGTACCTATTGCCATATCAAGATTTTAAATTATTCTATTTACTCTT
Source organism: Pogona vitticeps (assembly GCF_051106095.1). Classification (NCBI taxonomy): domain Eukaryota; kingdom Metazoa; phylum Chordata; class Lepidosauria; order Squamata; family Agamidae; genus Pogona; species Pogona vitticeps. The sequence goes on along the minus strand of NC_135787.1, from coordinate 154,392,776 downwards.
TTCTGCCTTCTAGATTCAGTTCTCCTTTCAATATGTACTGTTCACAAGCTGCCTGTTGATTCTGTCCACTTGTTAAATAGATCCCATCTTTCTGTTGCCTTTTGCAAGGGATAGTCCTTCATGACTTCTGATAAAATGTCCATTTCGGCTATTTCCCGTATCTTTTCAATAAGATCTTCTTGTTTCGGTACTGTTGATCTTTTCCAATTTTTAGCATATAAAATTCTAGCTGCCGTAACTATGTATATAACTATATAATTCTTTGACTTATCTATATTTTCAGGTATCATACTCAATAAAAACAGTTCTGGGGTTAATGGCACTTTACAGAGCAATATTTGTTCCAACATTACATGTACTCTTTTCCAATATTGTTTCGCTACTCCACATGACCACCACATATGATAATAGCTTCCCACTTGTGATTCACATTTCCAACACTTATTTGATACATCTGTATACATCTTTGACAATTTTTCTGGGGTCATGTGCCATCTATAAAACATCTTATATATATTCTCTTTAAAGTTCACCGATCTTGTAAGCTTTATATTATTTTGCCATATTTTCAGCCATTGATCAATATCAATGTTATGCCCTATATTTTGTGCCCACTTAATCATACATTCCTTAACCATTTCATCTTGCATCTTATACATATTCTGGTTTCTCTTCAGACCGCATAAATCTTTCGCCTTTTACATGGTCTGGGTTGTCCGGGATATCCAAATCTTTCTGATATAATTCCTCTGTGTATTCTTGCCACCTCTTCTTGACGTCTTCTGCTTCTGTTAGGTCCCTCCCATTTTTGTCTTTTATCATGTTCATCTTTGCGCAAAATGTTCCTCTAATATGTCCAATTTTCCTGAACAGATCTCTGGTCTTTCCTTTTCTGTTATCTTCCTCTATTTCTTTGCATTGTTCATTTAAGAAGGCCCTCTTGTCTCTCCTTGCTATTCTTTGGAAGTCTGAATTCAAGTTTCTGTAACTTTCCCTATCTCCCTTGCATTTTGCTTCCCTTCTCCTCTCTGCTATTTCTAAGGCCTCGTTGGACAACCACTTTGCTTTCTTGCATTTCCTTTTCTTTGGGATGGTTTTCGTTGCTGCCTCCTAGACAATGTTACGAGCCTCTATCCAAAGTTCTTCAGGCACTCTGTCCACCAAATCTAGTTCCTTAAATCTGTTCTTTACTTCCACTGTGTATTCATAAGGGATTTGGTTTAGATTATACCTGAGTGGCCCAGTGGTTTTTCCTAATCTCTTCAGTCTAAGCTTGAATTTTGCTATGAGAAGCTGATGATCAGAACCGCAGTCAGCTCCAGGTCTTGTTTTTGCTGACTGTATAGAGCTTCTCCATCTTTGGCTGCAGAGAATATAATCAATCTGATTTCGATATTGCCCATCTGGTGATTTCCATGTATAGAGTCGCCTCTTGTGTTGTTGGAAAAGAGTGTTTGTGATGACCAGCTTATTCTCTTGACAAAACTCTATTAGCCTTTGTCCTGCTTCGTTCTGAACTCCAAGGCCAAACTTCCCTGTTGTTCCTTTTATCTCTTGGCTCCCTACTTTAGCATTCCAGTCCCCTAGAATGAGAAGAACATCTTTCTTTGGTGTCAGTTCTAGAAGGTGTTGTAAATCTTCATAGAATTGTTCAATTTCAGTCTCCTCAGCAATGCTGGTTGGTGCATAAACTTGGATTATTGTGATGTTGAATGGTCTGCCTTGGATTCGTATTGACATCATTCTATCATTTTTGAGATTGTATCCCATTACAGCTTTTCCCACTCTTTTGTTGACTATGAGGGCTACTCCATTCCTTCTACGGGATTCTTGCCCACAATAGTAGATATGATAATCATCTGAGCTGAATTCGCCCATTCCTGTCCATTTTAGTTCACTGATGCCCAGGATGTCGATGTTTATTCTTGCCATCTCCTGTTTGACCACCTCCAGCTTCCCAAGGTTCATAGATCTTACATTCCAGGTTCCTATGCAGTATTTTTCTTTGCAGCATTGGATTTTCCTTTCACTTCCAGGCACGTCCACAGCTGAGCGTCCTTTCGGCTTTGGCCCAACCACTTCATTAGCTCTGGAGCTACTTGTACTTGTCCTCCGCTCTTCCTCAGTAGCATGTTGGACGCCTTCCGACCTGAGGGGCCCATCTTCCAGCGTCATATCTTTTAGCCTTTTGTTTCTGATCATGGGGCGTTCTTGGCAAAGATACTGGAGTGGCTTGCCATTTCCTACTCCAGGTGGATTGCGTTTAGTCGGAACTCTCCACTATGTCCTGTCCATCTTGGGTGTCCCTGCACGGCATAGCCCATAGTTTCTCTGAGTTACTCAAGCCCCTTCGCCACGACAAGGCAGCAATCCATGAATCCTATCCCTCTAGCACTTGTTTACTGTTCTAATTCCAGCGCTTCTGCAAGCAGAAATTAGGAAATAGCAGTTTGAAATCAATTAATAATGTGTAGCACTGTGTCCATTGATAGTCTTTGCAAGATGCTTTGTGTTCATGAGGGATTGCTTTGTGATACTGCATCAGGCATAGACATTCAAGGCCTTCTTTCTTTGTAATGTCATCTGATCTTTTACTTGTGAACTCTGACCTCATGGCTCCAGCACCAGTTCCGTCCTCAACACCTTTCTGTTTTGCTTCCCATATTTCTGGGAATCCAAGCTGCCACCACCATCGCCCAGCTGATTCTGAAGCATGCATAAAATGCCTCACAGCCATCAGCTCTCACATCCACTAACAACTGGTTCCTTCCTCTTCTTATGGAAAAGCAACATTATCAGAATGCTGGGCTCTGAGGAATGCAGAGACAGCCTTTCACACAGGAAATTACTACTCCAGCACTCTCAGAGAGTGCTTCTGTCACTCGGACTGTCTGCCCATAATGAGCTTCCTGCTGACCTACAAGATGATTTACTACAGCTCTAAATGCCTGTGCCAGCCAGTAAGCATAACGGCAGCTAATGAAGCTGGCAATCAGCAGTTCTGTAAATCTGTAACTGCCCTGTTTTTAAACTTGAATGTGATATGTCCATGTATATTTCACTGACCTTTTACATACTCCCTCAAGTACCATTGGTCAGTGAACTGTGCAGAGTTTACAAAGGGGAAAATACTCGTGCAAATCACTGGCTCATTTACAGATAGTTCTTTCTTTCTTATGTAAATAGATCACTGCCATGCAAATATTTTCCTTTAAGATTTTAAGACATTTACAGGTAGCCTAGACAGCTGGCCCACTGAAAGGAAACACAGAAACTTCAGCCTACCATCTTGATGCACTTGATGGGTTCTGACCTGAAGCCAAAAGCCTGCAGGATACTCCCTTCGTTAGCTACATTAGAAATCCATAGGGACCTGTGACAGCAGCATGGTATCCAATTCATGCAGAGTATGAGAGTGGCACAGCCTTGCAAATGGAGGATAACTATATATCCACAAGAGGAATGTTCACAGCCTCCAAAGAATTTTTTAAAATTTAATATCGTAAGATGGAGCTAAGTAAAAATCAATCAATCAATAAAATCCAATACCAGTGCCTATGACTGTTGTTGTTTAGTCCTTAAGTCATGTCCTACTCTTTGTGACCCCATGGACCAGAGCACTCCAGGCCTTCCTATCTTCCACTCCCTCCCGAAGTTTTGTCAGATTCATGTTGGTCGCTTCGGTGACACTGTCCAGCCATCTCATCCTCTGATGTCCCCTTCTCCTCTTCCCTTCACACTTTCCCAACATCAGGGTCTTTTCCAGGGAGTCTTCTCTTCTCATGAGATGGCCAAAGTATTGGAGCCTCAGCTTCAGGATCTGTCCTTCCAGTGAGCACTCAGGGTTGATTTCCTTCAGAATGGATCAGTTTGTTCTCTTTACAGTCCAGGGGACTTTCAGGAGCCTCCTCCAGCACCACAATTCAAAAGCATCAATTTTTCGGCAGTCAATTCTTCTTTATGGTCCAACTCTCACTTCCATACATCGCACTTACTCAGTCATTATTTGACATTAGTTTTCTAATACTATATGTGCGCAGTCAGATTTTAAACAGCAGAGGCAACAGCAATGAATATATTGGCTAGAGGCACATATGTTCTTAGCACGTGTTCTGGTCAGATCTACGCACATTAACAGAAGGATCATATGAGAAAATTGTTTATCCCCAATATATAATGTTTACTCCCAGGAAAGTGTGCTTAGAACTGTGTCCTGATTCTCATAAACTGCTGTTAAAGTAAAATAATAAATATGTGCTTAAAACTCATCCATTGTAATCAGTGACACTTTAAACTCTTGGTTGGCCATTATACTGTCAATGCAGACTTCACAGATTGTGCATAGTAAATGAACGGAAGAGGAATGAACTTATTTAAAGAAAAACAGTTGTGTCAAAATATCTTAGAAGCATGCTTGAGAGGCTCCCCCTTTGGCAGTATCTGCATTTTGAACTTACTCTGAGTTATTGAGTTGTTGATATTTTGGATTATGATAATGCATTGCTCCTTCATGGCCCTATGCTCGAGCCACAGTTAAAATATAGTACTTCCTTTCAGGCAAACTACATTTTTTATTGTGGATGACAGACCAAATCAAGTCTGAACTCCTTTTACAGTGGCGCCTTGACTTACGACCATCCCTACTTACAACCATTTCGAGTTACAACCAGCTCCGGCGCAAAATTTTGCTTCGACTTGCGGCCGGAGCTTCCACTTACGACCAGGAAAAGGCAGGGGAAAGGGGCAGGAAATTGAAATGTACTAACTTGTTGGTGGCGAAGAGGCTGCTTCTTTGTAGCTCTTTAGTCCCAACAGTTAGAGAAAGGGATACAGCAGCGGGGGGCGACGGGGGCATCCCTCGTCGCTCCTCGCTGCCCTCCACAGGGCCAATGTCACCGCTGCTGCTGGATCCCGGTTCTGAGCCTCAGCACGGGGGGTAGAGGGGGCCCTGATCCAGGCTCCTGGAGGAAGGGATTTGCTCTGTTTATTTTGGGGGGGGGGTTGTTTTTGTTTTGTTTTTTGCAGCCCCAGCAGGTTCCTATGGGGCTTATAGTGTTTTATTTTTATTTTATTTTATTGTCTTTGTTTGTTTGTTTGTTTGTTTGTTTGTTTGTTTGAGAGAGAGAGAGAGAGAGAGAGAGAGAGAGAGAGAGAGAGGCGGAACGGATTAATCACGATCCCATGTGTTCCTATGGGAATGCATGCTTCAGGTTACGTCGATCTTCTGGGATGGATTATGGTCGTAAGTCGAGGCACCACTGTATAAGCAACAATGATTTAAGTAGGGATACCATGCTTCAAGAACATTGTAAGAAGGAAAGGCTCACCGGAAAAAGCCAATAATGCTGGGGAAGCCAAAGGCAGCCAGAAAAGACAAAGACTTATTGTGAGATGTACTGTATTAACAAAGGAAGTCGTGGCCTTGATTTTGCAAGACCTAGGCAGGGCTATTAAGAATAGGATTTTTTGAAGGTCATTAATTCATAGGGTCACAATACGTCAGAGACAACAAGAACAACAGTCTTTTTTACTATTGTTGCTGTGTGCTATCAAGGTGCTTCTAACTTATGGTGACGGTTATGAATTAATGACCTTTAACAATCCTATTGTTGACAGCCCTGTTCAGGTCTGGCAAACTATAGACCATGATTTCCATCATTGACTTAGTTTATCTAGTCTTCCTCTTTTTCTACTGCCTTCCATTTTTCCTAGCATTATTTATTTTTACTGTGAGTATTGTCTTTTCATGATATCCAAAGTGTAATAGCTTCAGTTTAATCATTTTAGCTTATAGCAAGAGGACAGATTTCACTTAATCAGGAACCCAATTGTTTGCATTTCTGGCAGCCCATAGCCACTCTTCTTCTTTTCCTATCATATTTCCTAATGTTTAGTTATAATACTGTTTTTCTGGTTTCATCTTTAACATTCATGTTTCACATCATTGCCATTTGCTGACAACAGTGGGGTGTTATTTGCAAATCTAAAATATTCTTCTTTCTTAAAGTTTATTCTTCAAAACGAGAGGCCTATAAAAATCCTAAGTGTATCCATCCTTCTCTCTGACTCATAACTAACTTCTGTTCCTGGGTTCAAGCCTATTATGTCTTTCTCCTGGTTATAGTAAGCTCTTAGAGCCTCAAGCAGTTCAGTTGGCAGGATCTTCGCAAGCTTGTCCAGAATTGCTATTTTGCTTCTCCAGCTAACATATGTTTCCTCGTGATCAATGTCTGTTTGGGTGGGTTGGGAATAAGAAGGGGATTTTGTATCATGTGATTTTTTTAAAGACGTGTTATAACAGATTGAAATTTCCTTGAACCCGAGTTAACTCCCTTTCATTTCTTTTGGCTTCATTTCTGTCATTAACAAGAAATAAGGAGAGAGAATTGCTAATTTTAGTATTAAAGAGAATTACTTCCCTTTTTGGGTGGGTGAGGGAAATAATGAACAGCGTACTAGCAGCATATTTGATATTTTTTCCTAAGGTTAAGTCTCATGTTGTTTTTCCTATAGCACTTTGTAATTTGCTATATTGCTGCTTGCACTTCAACATTGTTGCCACCTTTTAATTTCACCTTGAAAGTTGCTGTCACATTAAACTTTATGTAAACTGCCTTTGTCTTGATAGACTTTAGCCTACTAAATTAAAGCTGGTGTGCCAGCTATGACCTATTTAAATTTATATTAGCTGTTGTAGGATTTGGCTGCTTGGAGAAAAAGGCAGAGAGTCTCCAATTACATATACAAGATTATTGTGGTGTTTTAAACATGCACTTGTTAGTGCTGTGTTGACAGAATAGACAGATGAGACAGACCAAGAAATTGTGCCTTGAGGATTTCTGTAGTGATGAAGGAAAACTGGATTTGCAGAATTGATGGATCTTTGAACTATTGAAAGACCAGGCACCAAGAGTTCATATTGACAGATTTTGTAAGGGACAAGCTTGGTGGCATATATCTAGTTTTGAACTGATCCACATTAGAGCCTTGTCATGACTTTTTAAAAAAGAATCTAAATGTAGTGGAGCATCCTATCTCCTGATTTTGCTGGCCTGCAGTGTTCATTTTTCAGAATGCACATTATTTCTTGAATCATTTCAAATATAACTTTTGAAAACAGATTAATATGAGCTATGCTTGCACTGCCAGTGTTTTATAGTATTTCTTTCGTTTCTGGGTGGTGTTCTTTCATGTTTTGTTGTCAAGTTGTGCAATAACTTATATATTTCTTGGCTTTAGCATATTTGTTTTGTTTTGTTGGCAGACTGGAAATAGTTTTGTAGGCATATGCCAAATTGCTTTGCCCAGTCACTTTCATTTCATTTTTGGGTTGTTTTATTCTCAGTGATGTTGTGATAGATATGCTCATTGTCTGCCCAACAACAAATGATAGGGAAAAACCCAGATACTTTCATAAGATATGGACTTCCTCTCTTTAGAGAAAGCTGGCTTTAGCCCTGTTTGTTGCAAAGCAATTTAGATATGTGTATTTCAAAAGTGGACACTAACAATTAAGTTAATATATAAGCAAATTGTCCCATTCTGACTCGTCTACCATCGCTAGAATATGGATTACTGCTTTTAGCATGTCCAAGTGGCTTGGGATTGCCCAGTGGACCTCCCTGCCCTTGCTGCATCCTTTGAGTTGAATTTTCCATGCCTTATGGTAGTCTACTTTTTAAGGTCCTCTCCATTCAAATCCTGATTAGGCACCTAAGCTATAGCTTAGATGTATCAGAGGAGCACATTATTTGCTTTATATTTTGATCATATTGTTATGAATCTACTTTACAGAAATTGTTTCTGAAAGTTTATTCCAGTGCCACTGGTTGGGGCTTCCAGGTTATTTTTTTCACTTGCCATGTATCAAGTCTGTTTAAAGATATTTGTGACTCACATAGTATCACCAAAGCATTGAGTAAACACAGAGTTCTGCTGGCTCTTTATGCCTCACATTGTGGGAAGGAGAATTAGTAAGTCAGGAGTCATTTGTTTTGTCCAATGGAAGCAATTACAGTATTCATATTTCTAGGAGATTTTGAAACATTGAAGTAGGTTTCCGACCAGTATGTTATGGAAGGCATTGAACAATATCATGCAAAGAATCTCCTTTTGGCCTATATATGTGCTGTTTCTATTCTTTTTTAGAACATAAGATGGCTCTTTTCATAAAATGGCTGAAGCCTGGTCCAGTATGGGTAACACGGAGAAGGCTGCTATTTTAGTGGAACATGTCCAAGGTTCACTTGGGAGTGAAGAAATATTTGGGTGGTTCTTTGAATCTCCAATGCAGCATTTTAGAAACATTGTTCTGGAGACCATGGTCTGTTTAGAGAGTTTGGCCTAGCTGCCCACAATTAAGTGTATTTTGAGTATCAAGTGGAGGAAAACCACAACTAAATGATTCAGCTAGGAATTAAAATGTTCAACCAGCACAGGTGAACTGCTTAGCTTAGAGTAGGTTCAATATTTGTCATTCCTCAGCTGTTACAAATGGAGAATCTAGACAACAAAGATGGTGTGTTCAATGTGTAAAGGGTGGTCTGGATGTGAAGGAAGGATTGGGAAGAGCAGCTGTGTCCTCTGTTATTTAAAGGCAAGACAGGAAGCTAGTGGGCTAGTGAAAGGGGATGAGGTTGTGAAACTGGTTTTGGAAAAACAACTTCTGCTAGAATTCTCCAGCCTAATTAGGTAGCATGGTGTCATCATGTAAGGCTTTGCTGTTGGGTCTAGCTGTGAGGTAATCCTTGGAATGTGCACACATATGGTGTAAAGAAACTCACTGCCAATTACACCTAGCTTGTTTTTATTTTCCATTTAAATAGTGCAAATGTTTCAGTGGTTTCAAGTTTGTTGTTCTACACACTTTAAGAGCTTCCTGTTGCAGCTCCTCACAGAGGATATTGAAGAGCTGCCTTCACTACATTTCTTTGCTTCTTTCTGTAGAACTCATATTGTTATTTTTGGTCTCCATGGTCTCTGTAAGAATATTTGTAGTTTGTGAAAATACTTGTATATGTTCCTTCCTGCAGTATTTATATCAAGAGTTGACTTTCTGGCAGAGAATTTCTCACCTTTGGAAACCCAAGGCCTTTGATTATTTTTGTCTCTGGTGGCATCTTTTAAAAAAAAAGAACATATGAAAAAGCAAAATTAAAAATTAAAAAAAATGTTTGCTTGTTTGGCAAATGCCACAAGAAATTGTCCAGCAAAAACTAAGTTTTAAACTTGAAATGTTTTTATGAGTTTTGGCATTATATTCAATAAAAACATTTCAGGTTTAAAACTTAGATTTTGCTGGACAATTTCTTGTGGCATTATATATATAGCAGCTAGGTTACTCTGAGCCCAAAAATGGAAGAATGGAGAAATACCAACAACAGAGGAGCTCTTAAAGAAGCTACTGGATATTGCAGAACTAGATATACTTTCAGAGGCAATGCAGGGTCAACTGAGACATTTTGTAAAGGAAAGCTGGAACCTGATATACAGTTGCGTCCAGAAAGAGACAAGAACATTGGTGAAGAAATTATTATGGCAAATCAGTACTTACAAAAACCCGTTGATATTAGATGACCTAGATGATGGTGAAATCTCTATCTATATATGTATATGAATGTCTTGCTTTAGTTCTCTTTTGTTATTTTTATTGTGTCTTACTCTGTTGTTTTGTATGTTTATTTGTATGTATGAATAATAATAATAAAATAGATTAAAAGAAAAACAGCAATCCAAACCTGGTATGCTTATGGGCAAAAAGCTGAACCATGTTCAATTTGCAAGTTTAAATGTAAGTTAAATATATGAAAAGGTAATGAATGGAAAAGCAATGGGCTGATATGTTCAATAATGTTGCTGTAATGAAATACAGTTCTTTTACCTCCAATATACTAAACATGGAGCATATCCTTAAAGAAGTGTTGGAAATAATCCCGCTTAAAACTCTGTATGATCAGTATTCCTTGCGTCCATCAGTAGTGGCGTAAGGAGGGCTTAATGAACAAGAAAAGAAGCTTTCCCAAAGCCTGATTTGAGTACTGTAAATACAGTGATCATCATTTTTTTTGTTTATTATGTACATACCCCACCTTTCCTCCACTGAATGTAAGGCAGCATGCATGTCTTTTCTCCCCATTTCCATTATGTCCTCACAATAACTCTGTGAGGTAAATCAGTCTCAGAGCCTCTGACTGGACTACAGTAGATGAAGCGTGTATTTCGATCCAGGCTTCCTGGATTAATCAGAACACCACACTAGCTGGGATCTCTAATCACATAGGTATACATTTTTTGCATTCAAACCCAGTTTTGTCTGCTTCAAAGACCATAGACCTACTTACTGCTCTGAGTATGGCTGAGAAGCGGCTGCTATCTGATGCCACAGTTGTGCTAAATTTAACACAGCTGTCATTCTTTACAAGTAAATAAAGGAAGCTGGCTGTACCCAAGCACAGCTGCAAAGGTAGCAACTGAGGAGCCGGGTTAATTTTCCCCTGCCTGTGTTATAGTAAAACCAAGTCACTGTGATTCTTTTTTCCCCTTGTTCCAGAATGACCTGGTGCCCTCTAAAAGCTTGGGCAGCTTTGGGTTAAATTAGTAAGAATAACAAAGTGAGTTACGAAAATGTCAGCTTCATTATTGAGAGAGCTGGTAATCCGGTTAGGCTTGCTGCTTGCGATTTGGGGGTCCTTGCATTGCCACAGATTTACAGCCCATTCCTAGGGCTTAAGCTACAAGAGCAGACTTCCTCGGTGACTTCCGCTGTTGCTGAAGCAGCGCCTTCCAAGGATTGCTCATCTTTTCCCTGCCTTTCAAAATTTGCTTGAGACTAACTGCTGGTAGCCTTGCAGCTCTTGTGCATTCCTCAGGCATGCGAAAACAATGCTGGTCCTATTCTGTCTCTTCCAAACCCATGCATACAGAGCAAACCCATGCATGCAGAGCAATCCTTAACCTGATCAAAAGTAGAACCGGAAACTGAACACATTAAGATGTCTTTTCATCATTTCTGTTTACAAGTTGCAAATATCAGTAACCGTTTACAAGTCTTAGGTTTGTAAAAACACTAGATTCCCCTCATTTTATGAATGTGCCATTGACTGAGTTTATAAGAAGAGTTCACTGGAACCTGTATAGAGTGTTTCAGAAACAGAGGCTAATTAAGACGTACCCCACCCAAAGTTGCTGCTGTACAGCTTGATAGTTCATTTTAATATTTTTTTATTTTTATTCATTTAAAAAAACAGTTAAAACATCCAATAAACAAATATCTAAATGGACAGTGCTTCCCACCACCACCTGGACTACTTGTGAGTAACAGCCTTTACCATTTACCATCGTGGAGTCCCATCTTCCTTCTATAATTTCGTTGACTTTTTCATGGGCTTTGCCCCTTCCTCTTTGTTAATACAAAATCAATAAATTCTCCCCCATATATCTATACATTTATCTTTGCCTGTTTCCCCCTTTCCTAACTTTTATATTACATGTAAGCTTAGCATTGATAACTGTATAACAAACTTCCTGTCTAAATTTATGGACATAAATAGTTCTGTGAAATATTGTCTGAAATTCTATTGCTCAGCATAATAAATTGCAACTAAATTAGGCCAATTGAATCAACAACATTTATGGAAGATTTACTCTAGTTGTGACATTACACTGAGCAACAGGATTTCAGCCAAAAAATACATTTACATCGTAATTTCTTTCTTCTAGATCCACATTTTTTTTCATACAGCATTCAGATAATAGTGCTCTTGAAAGTAGCATTCTTGCCCTAGTCTCTGTAAAGTGCTATGTACATAGATGACAATAATACCCCTTAATTCTTTAAGTAAATTTTAATGTACTCCAGGAAATATTTCTTCAAGATTTTCTAGTTCCGTTCTGTACACATCTATTCAAAAATAAGTGCATTGAGTTCAATATGATTTCATCCCAGGTAAATAGTTCAATGAGTTGTGTATTTGGCTATAGAGCCTGAGGTCTGGCATTGAATTCCCCACTGTTCTCCTAGGGGAAGAGACAGAGACAGCCTGTGTAACTTTGGGCAAGCTACACAAATCCAGGGGAGTCCCAGAAGGGGAGAGTGAGTTGCTTTAAGTTGAACCTGAAAATGTGTAATTACGTTTATTACAGATATAAAGGATTGTACTCTAATTCTTAATAAATGTGTTTAATGAACTGTCAGTATTACATTTCAGGTTTATTAAGTATAAAGTATTTTTTAAACTATATTGAATGCCATGAAGTGATTAAGAAAATTCTGCATATGTAATCGACCTGGGAGCTGACTGTCCTATTTTTAAAGTGCATGCCTCACCAATGTCATGATTCATTAGAAAGACTATCTTCAAATCCTTGTTTGTCATGAGATCATTCTGGTATTCCACAGGAAGCTGTCAAATATGCTTTATGTGTGTGAAGGCTGGCCAAAGATTAAAGGCAGATGGCCTTTGAGTTGAGTTTTATAGCATGAACTTTCTTCAGAGCACCATAAATTATTTGCTTATTTGCAGGCAAAATTAACACAACTGGTAAACTTTAAGAGATGCATGTACCCAGCTAAGAATGTACTTTTGTGTTAGCACCATTTCAAATGTTGCCACTTGCTTATAGAACCTGCCGAAGCTGTTCCCATGTAACAATGGTCAATATAAGACAGAGGCTCCTCAGAGTTTGGACTATGATTGCTATCATTGGTGACTGTTGGTCATGCTTACTGGAGGAGCTACTTGTTGCCCAATATAAAGGCTATAATTCTTCTAACCATGGGTAAGATCCAATGGTGGATGCACCCAAACATGCTGCACAATATACTGAATAGACAGCAGTTAATGTTGTGGATCTTATGGACACTCATTCCTGTGGTCTCCATATCACTAACCACCAGAGACATTAAATTAATCAGATAAAAAAACAGCTCCTGGCTAATTATAACAGTATAATGGACTGTGATAAACCTTCCATATTTTGAGTAGAAGTGCAAGTGAAATTACTATTACTTTGGAATTGATTTCTCAAGAGGAAAAAGTAAGTATTCATGGCTAAACACTGTATTTTTTTAACCTTACCATAAATGTGTTCTGTGTTTTATTTTTAAATGAAGGCAAAGCCAAGTCCTCCATTAGCAACTCCTTTTGCACATCAAGATGGAGTGAAAAATAAAGGTTCGCAGCATCCTTCAGCTTTATGCCCTCCAATGGCAAAAACTAATCTGGAGGGTGAAAACAGATATATTATGCACACTGTTGACAAGTCAGGCACCATGGACGAGGCTGTCAGCATTTCACCGGTTCTGACTAATGCCTTGGAGCACATCGTGGAACAACTTGACATTCTGACTCTTGTGAGTGAATTCCCAACACCATTGCATCGGCTGAAGTGCCATTTTTCTGCTGGCCCTTTTATTCAGCAATCTTTACTTTTTTTTTTTTTTATGAAAATCTAAAAATGACCCAGAAGGTTCAGGAGCAGGGAGTGCAAAAGGAAGATCTCTGTGTGTGAGAAGGGAAGGTGCCCAAAGACTAGGCTTCTGTCCCATACTGGAAATCACCTGTTTAACATCTACTTACCTATTTGCTTACTTGATTGTTGTAAGGGTTTGCATCCTGTCCTTCAAAAACATTCCTGGGGTAAATTCTGTGCCTCTCAGTTCATTTATGAGCTTGTTTGCCTAAGGCTTCACTCACTTTCTTTGCCTCAAGCTTTATTAGTCATTAATGGATAATAATACTCTCTACAGAGTTGTAACAATTACCAAGATAAGGTTTATGAAGAAGGATTTTAAACAGTCAATTAAAATGTTTTCATACTCTACAACTTTGCAGAAGTCTGTTTGAAATTCTAAAGAATAGTAAGAACTTACATTTTAATGGAAGCCCGTGTTCTTTTTTGTTAGACAGAAATGCTGTCATTTTTTTAAATTCTCAGTTACAGTAATATATCAACCTTACTACCAAATGTGTCCTGTCGAGAGATAAGATTGAAAAACTAAACTCTTGGAATCATTGATAAATTAATCAGCTGAAGCTGACTTATATACTGTTTTAAACCAAGCAACCTTACAAGTGAAGTCCTTTGACACCCTTTTTTTTAGCAAAATGTGTGCAATGGAATTATTACTCTTTCTGCCATCTTCATTCCTAAATTAGTATTAGAGCATTGACCCACTTGTAACTGTCCTTCTGAAACATGCCTTACACCAATGGTCCCCAGTCTTGGGTCCCAAGATGTTCTTGGACTATATCTCCCAGAAGCCTTCACCACTAGCTGTGCTGGCCAGGATTTCTGGGAGTTGCAGTCCAAAAACATCTGGGGACCTAAGGTTGGGAACCACTGCCTTACACAATGTGGTTGGATCTACACAAAGATTTCTTCTTAATTAACTTTATTACATAACACATGATACAGGTGCTTTATTGTATAATCAAGATTATATTGAAAAGCTATTGTATCACAGAAATGTTGAGTTGTAATACAAAGACGTATTTTAAAAAAATATGTTGAGCCAAACCATGGTTTAAGCTACTAGAATTTATTTGCTAGGTTTCAAAGAAGCCCCTATATAAGCAGAAATCAATTTCAAGTGTGTTGGTGGGGTCACCCATTCCCTTCTCTGTTGCAACCACCATGACACATCACATGTTGTTCTTCATAACTATTCAAAGATGGCAGCCGTTCAGAGGGAAGTGGGCTGAAAATATTCTGACGTGTGTGGGACACCACACCTGGTTCTCTGGATCTTCCCTTTCCAAAAGGGAACCCTCAACACTTTCCACAGTGATCTATCATAAATAAAGTAGCTCCCTGGAGTATTTTCTCTTTATAGCAGTAACACCAACCTATGTGAATATGTGTCATAAATCACTGCTACCAAATAGGGATACTGCTAAAGTAAATATTTAGTGCTAGGGTGCCAGCTTTAGATCACTTCTCTAATTCTGTATTTTTGATGCTCAGAATTTTATCTATGACATCAGGGATGGGCAATTGCCAGAGGTTTGGGAGCTGCACACACCCATCTGGACGTCAGAGGTCGTCATCTACTCTGTGTCCCTCAGCTTTCCCCTTTTAATTTATTTTTTCCTGAAAAAGGCAATGCCATGTTTTTTGTTCCCACCTCCACTCCATTTTTACATTCAGGAGGTACCTCATACAGCTCAGGCAGGGCCAGAAACATAGTAAAACTTCCTCCGACTTTCTCAGTTCAAAAATTTTAAAAATTGGTAGTGTCAGGAGACATGAGAGTGCCAAGGGGCATCTCTGGGCAACTAGGGGCTGCGTTTGGGCCCCTAAGAGATACATGCTGCCCATATTTTGCTAGCCCTTGACTTATACTGATATCAACTGTATGTTGAAAACATGAGGATAAATATTTATTTCTGACACTGTATTTATAAATGAAGTATGTTTTACAGCACAGGCTATTTCCAAAAATAAATTTTGATAGTTTCTGTAAGATACTGATCGTTTACAAATTATGGAATATTTGGACCAAATTGTGAATCTCACTGATGTATTAAAAGGCATTAATTTGCAACTAAAATGATGAATATGCAGCTGTCAATAATAAGCCTTTGTTTTCCTTCCAATAGACTGTCTCAGTCTTGGAGCAGCGCTTGACTTTGACAGAAGATAAGCTGAAAGAGTGCCTAGAGAACCAACAGAAGCTGTTACTTTCTGTCCAACAATAAGAATAATCAATAAATGTGCTGGTGAACAGTTTTTAATACATTATTGGGGAAACAGTGGGTGACGATCCTAACGTGGAATAAAATATGCCTCTTTTAAAATAAGTTTTCTAAAGATCATTGATAACATTGTAAATAAGGTTTATTTTTGTCATTTTATTAAATCTATATTACTTTTTTCTCAATCTCCTGCCTATTCATCTGTGTTCTAATGCTTATTCATCTTTGACATGCTGGTCCAAAACTCTGTGAAGTGCCAGTGTGTGTGCATAGTTTTGTACAGGTGCTGCACAGTAATGGTGCACTGTACCATACAGACACTTTACCATTCCTGTCCCATGTACAATGATATTTGTCTTCTCATTCATAGTGTTATTTCTTTCATGAAAAAGATCAGGTTGTTCTGTTAAGAGCAGAAACAATGCAGCTTGAGTGGCTCCTTTCTTTCTCTGGTTTGCCATGGGGGAAGTTGGAGGACGAAAATTATACGCAAGTGTGGAACAGTGGCCACGACGTCCCTGAGATGACTGAGGGATTGGAGAGGAAGGTGATCAATTAGGGACTCGATGGATAGCAAATGTACATGACCAGTAAAATGGCACTTGCAAGAGGGAAAGATAAGCCTTGAAATCCATACCATTAACAACTTGTTCATCAGTATCCTAGTAGGATAGAAACTTGATTTTGTTTGTCATTTTGTTTTCAGAAAAGAAATCTGAAATGTACACATACTACAAGATTCTAGATAGCACATCTAGATAGTCTCATCCATCCATCTTTGCAGACATATTCCTATTTTGATTTTTCCTGCTGGTCTTAAAAGAGTCAGCAAGTACTATACAGGAAAGAAAACAAGGAAATTTGGGATTTCCTTTACACTTGAAGTGGGGATTGATCTACAGTATATGTTCTATATGCAGTAATACACTATAGTAAATCCAGGGCTTGCAGGATTGAAGCCCTTGACTTTCTGAACAACAGGGATTATGATATCATCCACTTCACAGGCTTCTTTGTTCCTTTTGAGCTGTGCTACAATCCTCACAGTAGATGGGGAAGAAATGGACATTTCTAGTAACAGTATAATGTTGCAAGCTGTCTTCTTGTAGTGGAAAGTATTTGAGAGTGATTTGTCTTGCACAAGCAATTAAGAACCATAAACTTTACAAAAGACCTGATTCTCATCAGCAGATTAGGACCAATCTAGCTGTCTGGCTTTTTGGAGCAAGATATGGAGACTTGCACACCTGCACTTCCAGATTTGCACTGTACTTCTGTCTATGAGAAAATTTGATTGATTGTTATTATTCTGAAGTAACACAACTTGAAAATGAATGATTTGCAGTGGAGAAATGGAAAGAAATATTTATATCTTCCATTTTGCCACTACCTTTCTTTGGTAACTTTACCTTCAGCCAGCTGTCTTGCTACATGCAATAGTCAGAAACAATTCTGAGAGGAGTTTGTAACTACGGACCTGTAGAAGATAAGGGACTGCTTAGAGGGGATTGTAGAGAAAAAGCAATGGGATTGAAATTTTAAGAAGCTACTCACCTGCCTTTTGTCTGCTGTGGGTTACCCTTTTGTAAAGCTGCTTTGCCTAGAAGAAGCAGTCACTAATTGTTTTAATTGCATTTTAATGTGTAACATGGAATCCAGTCCTTTCTCAGTCCTTTATAACAATTAACTATCTCTAGTTTACAATACACAGAGGAATTATATCAGAAAGCTTTGGATATCCCGGACAACCCAGACAATATAGTTGCTGACCTTGAGCCAGACATCCTGGAGAGTGAAGTCAAGTGGGCCTTAGAAAGCCTGGCTAACAAAAAGGCCAGTGGAGGTGATGACATTCCAGTTGAACTACAGTATTTAAAATCTTAAAAGATGATGCTGTTAAGGTGCTACATTCAATATGCCAGCAAGTTTGGAAAACTCAATAGTGGCCAGAGGATTGGAAAAGATCAGTCTACATCCCAATCCCAAAGAAAGGCAGTGCCAAAGAATGCTCCAACTACCGTACAATTGCACTCATTTCACACGCTAGCAAGGTTATGCTCAAAATCCTACAAGGTAGGCTTCAGCAGTATGTGGACCGAGAACTCCCACAAGTACAAGCTGGATTCCGAGGGGGCAGAGGAACTAGAGACCAAATTGCTAACATGTGCTGGATTATGGAAAAAGCCAGAGAGTTCCAGAAAAATATCTACTACTGCTTCATTGACTATGCAAAAGCCTTTGACTGTGTCGACCACAGCAAACTATGGCAAGTCCTTAAAGAAATGGGAGTGCCTGACCACCTTGTCTATCTCCTGAGAAACCTATATGTGGGACAGGAAGCAACAGTTAGAACTGGATATGGAACAACTCATTGGTTCAAAATTGGGAAAGGAGTACGACAAGGCTGTATATTGTCTCCCTGCTTGTTTAACTTATATGCAGAATACATCATGCGTAAGGCTGGACTGGAGGAATCCCAAGCCGGAATTAAGATTGCCGGAAGAAATATCAACAACCTCCGATATGCAGATGATACCACTCTGATGGCAGAAAGTGAGGAGGAATTAAAGAACCTTGTAATGAGGGTGAAAGAGGAGAGTGCAAAAATGGTCTGAAACTCAACATCAAAAAAACTAAGATCATGGCCACTGGTCCCATCACCTCCTGAGAAATAGAAGGGGAAGATATGGAGGCAGTGACAGATTTTACTTTCTTGAGCTCGATGATCACTGCAGATGGAGACAGCAGCCACAGAATTAAAAGACGCCTGCTTCTTGGGAGGAAAGCGATGACAAATCTTGACAGCATCTTGAAAAGCAGAGACATCACCTTGCCAACAAAAGTCCAAATAGTCAAAGCTATGGTTTTTCCTGTCATGATGTATGGAAGTGAGAGCTGGACCATAAAGAAAGCAGACCGCCGAAGAATTGATGCCTTTGTATTGTGGTGCTGGAGGAGGCTCTTGAGAGTCCCCTGGACTGCAAGGAGAACAAACCTATCCATTCTAAAGGAAATCAACCCTGAGTGCTCACTGGAAGGACAGATCCTGAAGGTGAGGCTCCAGTACTTTGGCCATCTCATGAGAAGAGAAGA
The DNA here is from genome assembly GCF_051106095.1 of Pogona vitticeps. Lineage (NCBI taxonomy): Eukaryota > Metazoa > Chordata > Lepidosauria > Squamata > Agamidae > Pogona > Pogona vitticeps. Next base: position 154,373,988 of record NC_135787.1, on the reverse strand, counting down.
CTCCTTGGAAAAGACCTTGAAGTTAGGAAAGTGTTACGGCAAGAGGAGACGGGGACGACAGAGGATGAGATGGCTGGACAGTGTCTGCGAAGCAACCAACATGAAATTGACACAACTCCGGGAGGCAGTGGAAGATAGGAGGGCCTGGTGTGCTCTGGTCCATGGGGTCACGAAGAGTCGGACACAACTAAACGACGAGTTTACAAACAGTACAGAATGGTATGATCATTTAAAATTACAAAAGGTGTAATTTTTTTAAAAAGGAAATCTAATGAACGGCTATACAGCTGTCAGAGAGTGGGAAAGGAGATAGTACTGAGTCATCTTTTAATGCCTTTGTGCTTTAACTTTCAAAGGAAAGGTACCTGCAGCTAAGGTTGTTTCCCTGATGAAATCCCTGTTCTTTTTATAGAGATAAATAGAACAAAAGAAAAGGCTGGAGAATTGCCTGGTGCTACTTGTGATGTTATAACATTTCTTTTGATGTTTTTCCAGCCCTGAATGAGAGGAACTGAAAGCTTTGCTTTGTTTATCGTTTTACCTGTATTGAATATCAAGGTCTGTGGCAAGATGAATCCTCTAGAAAGCCCGGTGAAACGTGTTTGCACCAGACAGTTGTTTCTGGGAGCAGTTGTATCAGAAAAAGTTCCACAGAGTTCAAAAGGTGCTAAAGCATATGTAAGCTGGGGATTTTTAAGTAGGTAAACTCCAGCTGAGCCGTACTGTTTCATGTTCTTTCTCTCCCATGTCTCATCAGCAGAACATGAAAGAGGCCACCGCTTTTCAAGCAGTAAAAATAGCTAGAAATGCTGCAGGTGGCATTTCTTCCTCATTGAAAGCATCTGTCAAGTTTGCAGTAGGTTTTGTTTAGGTGTTTAAATCCACTTTGGGGCATATATTATGACTAGAATGCTCCTCGGGCTAGAATAGGAAGTTGCCAGGTTTTTTTAAATGGATGCAGTTGTAAAATTTAATTCCTTATTTATTGACAGGTTCTGATTTTAATGGCACACATGGAGTACGTCCATAGGGAATATAAATTGGGTTGGATTTGCAATTGCATTCAGTGGGCAGACTCGAGGTTTTTGTTGTTAATTTTATTTACAGTTCTGTCACTCTGAAGAATAAGAACTCTGAAATAATGGGACCAGAAAATCATAACATAGGCAGCTATATTTGTTTGATTTTAGGTACTGAATATGGCACCTTCCAAATATTTCTGAACAGACACAGAAAAGAGTGTGCAGCCAGAGACCTAAACTACTGAGCTATCCAACCAGCTAAAAATATATTTAATGGCTTTTAAAATTAACTTCTGAAAGCAACTAGATGTTGCTTATCACACCTAATTAAAGTGTTATGCATCATATTCAAAAGGTAACTCTTAACTACTTCATACACTACACATTATTCAAAAGCTAACTACATTACATATGAATAGTCACTTCCGAACTCTGAAGATTATTTCCATAATACTTTCTGCTTCTAGTACAACAGCCAAGTTCTCCACTGTCCATAAGTGTAGTGGAAACATGTGCATTTTTGACCACATCTATGTTACTAACGGATTCATCAGCATTCTTCCACTGCTTTTCCATAACAGAATCAGTCACCCAAACATGGTCATTATATACTCATGGTAGGTGTGCTAAGAGCAACACACATTCATCCTTTCACTCCAGTAGATTGGGCTTCTTAGATGCATTTATGGTCTCTATTCTTTCTCAGATTGGAAGAACACCTGTTTTGCCATCTTCAGAATGACAGTGCAGTAAGCAAAATAAAATGGTATTTCTTTTTTAAAAAACATTAGAACATGATAGACGAAAACAGGAATCTACTTTTTGGAAATTATGGGAAACCTGCTATGGTCTGCCTCCTTAATGCCATGTTGAAGGAAGAAAAATCATGTGCTCATAGAACTAGTAACTAAATCATCTGGCCACATCCTCTTGCTTGTTAGAGTGTAGAGGGAAAAGGCTTTTGCCATATTTCAGAAGCAGTGTTGTGGCCTTTGTACAAAGAACTGTAAGAATAGAAGGATTTAAAATAATCCCCTGAGGGTTTTCTTCCTTTTTTAATATAACAGACCTTTCACTTCAATCCACTTTATAGAAAAAGTGTTTATTACACAGGAGAGGCAGTTCTTTCTCCCGTAAAATATTCAGAGCCCCCAGTAAGCCATCTGAGCCCATTCATTTAAAAAAGAAAATACAATTTTAATAGGCATACCACCCAGGCAAAAGAAAAAAGCAGCTCTAAGTCTAAACATCAATAGGAGGTGACTTGACCATGACAAAGGAACCACAAAATGGGGACCTCTACCCAAGGGCATAAGGGGACTTTCTGAGCCCAATTTCCCCGTTTTTTTAAAATTGAGAATAGGATTTCTGGAAGAATCTGGAGGTGCTGGGAGTGTTTGAACCTTTAAGAGGACTGTGAACAGCTGTGGATGCATATCCTGCTCATCACTTTACAAACCATTGAGGAATTCACAAGAAACCTCCAGGTACCTAACAACTGGCTTAGAGCAACAGCTGGCCAAGTGCGTAGCTACCAAACCTTTCAGCAGAATGAGGCCAAACTATGGTACAGACTTCAATTGACTGGGCTGTGGTTCCTCTACCTGACTAGCCCTACTTTCAGTGCTATTTCCTGCCACCTATCATCAACTGGGCATCAGCTGCTCCCTCACTTCAGCAAGATAATTCTCTAGGAGAGAGCTACTACCAAAGATAATTCCCAACTGCTCAGAATCGAAGAGGAAAAAAATTCCCAAGAATATGTTAAAGGATGACCCTTGCCATGACTTTCTCATAAGAAGGAACCCTACCTTTGTTGTCACCCAAGGCTGCCGCCGCCACCACATCATGACCCACCTTGGGTTCTGCAAATCCTGCCTGAGAGGTGGGGCTCACCTGGGGCAAGTTGTTGATCAGGCTCTGTTTCTTCATGTGCTGCTCAGGGTGTGAAAGAAGCGCCACAGCCAAAACCAGCATGGTTGCAAGAGTGAGCAGGGGCAAGATCAGACCAACAGCTCACCCGCTGCATAATGTCACAGCTGTTTCAAAAGCAGCTGGGATACTCCTAGGATTTACTTGCCTCGGGTTAGGAGAAGGAATCAGAGGCAGATAGAAATCATGTCAAAATGTTTCTGTCTCAAGGAATTCCTTGACTTCAAACGATGGCAAACACGTCGTAGGGACTTTGTCATGATAGGAGAGGGACTGAGGCATCTAAATCTCCCGGTGATGCATGTACAGAGAGATATGAAACTATGGATGTCTATTACCCTGAGGTTATCAAGAAAGAGGTCTGATCCTTCCATAGGTGGAGCAAATTACTTTAACAGGATGCACACGAGGCCATGTGCATCAGATTCAAATAGGCTCGAAATCAGGCCGGCTAGCGTCTTAAACTCCACCCCCTTCTTTTTGTTGCTTTCCATTTTAGGAGGGGGAGTAGGATCAGGTACCTAGCAGACCACGGCATAAGGGTGTACTCCTCTTGGCAAGCTATAAGTTGTATGATCCTGGGCCTTCCTGGTGTCTGGAACTCTGTCTTCAGCTCTTTCGACCTACAAGAGTAGGAGATGGCAGTAAGGCTTGTCCCTCGCCCCCATTGTAAGATTATTAAAAGCTGTTCAGAGGCCAGTCTCTTCGGTTACACTACTGTTGGCTGGGTTAATGAGAAATCAGCCTTTAATTGCTTATAGTATTCATTACAGTCTCCTCCTTTAAGCAGCCATTTTTGATACCTCCATGGATGTGAATAGCCAGCATTATTTGATATGGGATTTTCTAATGTAATAGAAAACAGTTCCTGTTAAGACCCATATTAGAAAACATGTGGCAGCACTATATTTCCTTGTACTCTCCCAAGAGCCATTTGGTTGCCTTTAGAAGTGCTTTAACAAAATAAGTGTCTCATTAAGGTTCTCCAGAATAGACCAGAAAGTAACTAAAAGAGGCCTACTGAGCTTAGTGTAGTTAGACTGCTTTTATGGTGGTATTAATTAGAATAATATATTCTAATTGTTTAGAAACTTCCAGAATATGAAATTGTATTTCTAATAGAATTCATAAATTCTTATACATGTTTACATTTCAATAACCTAATCTATATACCGATTAAGTGTAATGGGAGGTTAGCCCCTCTTGTCCCACAGAAGCCAATAGTTCTAAATGATTTCACATAACTATTATGTACATGGAGTTATAGATGGGTCATGAAGGGATCTGACATGATAACAGGACTTGTGGCTGTCACACATCAGGATCGTCTCTTGCTTTCCTGCCCACAAATTTATTTCCAGTTTGTTGAATTAAACATCTCTCCTCTATGGAGCCAAGGCCAATGTTTCATCTACTCTATTTCCAGTTACAGTAAAAAGTAGCAGTAGCTGAAGTTTATCTGGCAGAGGCTCAAAGACCAAAAACAGAGAGCTTGGGATTAGAGAGTGAATTATCAGACCTACCGTAATGTCGATTTGACTTTTTGCCAGATGAACTATTAAATAACCTGCTATAAACTTACAGCCCTTCAAAGAGCAATTACTTTGAAGAACAGTGAACCTTTCATAAAGACCATAAACTAGATTATTTCAAGCAATATGCAGTCACCATCAGTGCTTTATGTTGTAATGACTGTGTTAATTAGTATCGGTGAATAGCTGTTTAGAGCATGAACATACGCTGCAACCATACCAGGCCAGGCCATTGGTCCCCTAGACTTATTTACCTCACAGATAGCTGATCTCTGAGGTACAGAAGTTGGTCTTTGCCAGAAATGCCATAAACTAAACCTGAGTTTTTCTAAGCATCAGCTGTGAGAGTATAATGTTTATACCATGGAAAGAGTCTATTTTTTTCCTCATGATAAATACTAAGTAATAGTCAGATGATTCAAAACACAAGGGTTATTTTTAAGTGTTTGACAAAGTGGCTAATTGTCCTTTCTAGCACCAGCTCCTTGTGCTCCAAAGAAAGCAATCTGAGGATCCTCGGAGCCCCAGGTGGTGGTGGAAGGAGACTGCATAAGGTCTGCACCAGGAGAGGAAAGCAGAAAAATCCCATGTACTGGTTGACATGATCATTATATGAAAATGAACAATATTCTGTGTTAATCTTTCACTCAACTGTAGTAAGGTTATTGAGTAAACTTTGGTCCCCCCTCCATCTGCTACATAATTCCTTTCTTCTGCCACCAATACTGTATTAAGGAGACTGACTGCATCAGAATTCAGAGGAAAAGTACTTTTTCCAGACAAAAGATGCTTCTAGCTCCCAGGGGCTTGTTTTAAGAGAAAAGAACAACATTTTTATAAATTATTGTTCATATGAAAGTGCTGTTCTTTTTATATGCTGTCAAGTCTTCTGACATACGGCTACTGTAATAAGGTTTTTGAAGTATTTGAGATGTTGAAAGAATACCGTATTTTTCGCTCCATAAGACGCACCTTTCCATAAGACGCACCAATTTTTTAGGAGAAGAAAACAGGAAAATATAATCTGTTTTCTTCGCTCCATAAGATGCACAGACTTTCCACCCCCGTTTTGTGGGAAAAAAGTGCGTCTTATGGTGCGAAAAATACGGTAGTTTATACCAACATCCCCTGGCTGAACAGGAATCTCCTGAGTCCAAGTCTGGTACTCTATCCACTACATCAGATTGGTTCTTTATTTTATTGTATTGTGTTGTATTTAAAATATTTATAGCCCACCCCATATCACAAAATCTCACGGCAGGTTACAGAGCTGTTGAAACAATTTAAAAACAAAAAGTTTTTAAAACAATTTAAAATTAAAACCATTAAATACACATACAATTAAAATATGAAAACTATTGCATTAAAACCAGTGCAGGTCATCATCTTCAACCCTCAAAAGGCTCTACTGAATAAGCCTGTTTGATTTTGTGTCAAAATAATGCCGATAATATCGCTCATGTGATTGATTCATTGACCAGTGGCACGGTTGTAAGCATCCTTTCAGAAGTACATCCCCTTATTGTCTTAAACCTTCAGGAATCGGATGGGCCAAAAGCAAAAATAAGCTTACATGCATCATAATATCATTAGCAGTTAACACAGTTCTCTTGAGTGGTGTTCCTTTTGCTACCAAAACATCACAGTCCATGAGCAGGGCTGGTGTATCAGCAGGTCTCAGGAACCCCAGAATTTTCAGAAGTAGCCAAGATGGAATAGAATGGAGTATCTCTGAAAGAGCATTACTGGCCAAAGCTGCAAATGAGACCCCTTTTCTCAACTGCCACATACTGTTGCAGGCCCTCCGCAAATGTCGCAGGGAGCATGGATGGAATGCTTACAACCACCTTTTTGTCCAACACTCAGATCAAGCACACTGACCTTTAAAAAAAAGAATAGTTAATAGGTTACTAAAGTGTGGCTTTTGTCTCAGCTTTTTAAACATGTCAGAGCTTGAATGTTAATGACATTGTTTCTTGTGGTCTGATGAAGTAAATAAAAAATCTTCAGCGACCTGCTATAGCAATCAAGCTATTAGGAAAAGGAAATGAGCAGCCAGGTTACACAGAACATATTGTATCTTTTAAACATTAACCATTGTTAAGTGTCTGTTGCCCCAGACACAGTGGCTACAAGGCACCGAATGAGAAGCAAATCCGGATGCATGGGCAACATCAGTTTTACAAGCTGTTTGCTCTCAGAGAAATCAGCTCTTCTCTCATTGAAAGATGACTCCCTAATGCTTGGTACCCAAACACTTTCTAAACAGAAAACTGATCTTGAGAAGCAGAATCCTAATAATTCTTTTATGTACTTATTCCAAATTCTGGTGCCTGTAAAGCAAACTATTCATTTTTTTAATCTACTGCTAATGTAACAAGCTTTTTTCTCTGTATACATACCTCCTTATACTAGAAAATCTTGAAATCAGTATCATCAGACTACCCTCTATTTCCTCTCAGCGCAAGGATTATGGGAGCACTATTGCCATGACAGCAAAAATCACAGTGAGTGGGACTAAGGAAGTAGTTAGCATTGCTTATAATGTTTAGAGTATTGAAGTTGCACTCAGAAAACTTTGATTCGAATCTCTACTTATCTATGAACCTCACAGGGTGACCTTGAGCTAGTCACATTGTGTTATCCTACCCGGCCTCACAGAGTTGTTGTAAAAACAAAGCATGGACAAGGAGAGCTATCCACAAGAAGTGTGTTTGCTTGTTTTTAAGCAAAGACATTTGTTAAACTTAGTTGATGAGAAAGTCAATTCATTCCAGGAAGACTGGTTTATACCAGGATCAACAGATTCTCCACTCTTTCTGCATATTATTATGTCTAAGAGGATACCAGCATGATTTCACAATAAGGATGTTAAAGTAGCCATAAAATGATGGCAAGAAACCTTTCTGTAAAAAACTGGAAGACTTGCCCAAATGAAGAAAAATTTACAATTGCAAACTGACAAAATAATAAGAGAAGATATAAGGAACGTGAGAAGAAAATCGCTAAAAACACAGGAAAAGTTGATAAACATTTAATTACCTACAACAGAAACAGAAAGTCAGTCTAATTATCTCTACCATATTTATATTAGTGATTGTGATTATGATTAGTTTTGAGGAAAACACATGGGATGGAATCCTGCTAGCATTGAGTGTTCACATCACTTGCCATGGCTAATTGATGAAGTGTTACAGTTCATCTCATTTGTGCAATCAGGCATGGGAGCAAGCAGGCAAGTGACCAAGATATGGCTGCATTTCAAGGAATAGCTCCAAAACACGATTGGGTATAGTTATAGGTCCCTTCAGATGCTCTACTTTTCAGTCACCATTTCCATCGCCTTCTACAGATGGAGGGCAACCTCCTGAAGGAAAAAAACACTTCCCTCCACAGAATCTTCCCACGCCATTTTGAACTGTGATTTGAAATTGCATGGAGAGTCTCCATGAGCAGAGTGACAACTGAAAGGGGGGCAGAAAGCGTATGTTTACCCCCTTCTCATGTGATCAGTCATTGTGAAAATGAATTCCTGAAGAGGGCTGTATCCAATTAGAAAATATTCCAAAACGTAAGTATTAAAAGGCTGTGACAGGTTTAGCAATAGCTGAGGTACAGTGGTGCCTCGACTTACGAATTTAATTGGTTCCAGAACTCCGGTCGTAACTCAAAACGGTCATAAGTCGAAACACTATTTCCCATTTAAATGCATTGAAATGCAATTAATATGTTCCAGCCGAAAGGAAAAAAATCACACACACACAAAAAATCACTGCAAGACCCATTGGAAACATGATTAATTCATTCTGGCTGAAGGGTGGGGGGGAAGAAAAGCAAGCAAAGTGTGCAAGACCCATTGGAAATGCAAAAAAAGCAAAGCAGAAAGCAAATGAAGCTTGCAAAACCCATCAGAAATGCAAAAAGGAAAAAAATTCAAAAAAGCAAAGCAAAAAGCAAGTGAAGCATGAAAGACCCATCAGAAATGCCAAAAAAGCAAAGCAAAAAGCAAGCAAAGCATGAAAGACTCATCAGCAATGCAAAAAAACCCCACCAAAACCAAAACCAAAAAGCAAGTGAAGGATGCAAGACCCATCAAAAATGCAAAAAAAGCAAAGCAAAATGCAAGCGAAACGTGCAAGACCCATTGGAAAAGGGGGAACCCCAAAAAGCAAACAACCATCCAAGACCCATCGGAAATGGGGGGAACCCAAAAAGCAAGGAAACCCCCCAAGACCCATCACAGCACAGAAACATAAACCCACCAGCTCAAAACTATGCTGCCAGAACAGTTTTTAAAAAGCACAAAGCAGCACCTTACCTTACCAGGCAGTCCGAAGCCGCCTCCGATCGCACTCATTCTAACCATTGGGACAAAAGAGCTACAAAATATCAGCCTCTTTGCCTACCAAAGGTTAGCAATTTGAATTTCCTGCCTTTTCCCCCTGCCTGTCGTAACTGGAAGCTCCAGCCCCAATCGAAGCAAAATTTTGCAGCCGGAGCTGGTCATAACTCGAAATGGTCATTTGTTGGGACGTTCGTAAGTCAAGGCACCACTGTATATTTCTTAACAGGTCTGAAAATATTGCATTGAAATTCTGTAAGGTAATATCCCAGAGTTCAGCCAACCACTCTAAATCACACTACAGACGTTTTTATCACACAGCCTAAGCTTCCACATTGAAATCATTTTAATTTTAACCCACCTTAAGAAATATTTCTCTCTTATGCATAGTACGCCTTTTTTGTAAGCAAAGTGATACAGTAGTTCCATTCTGGGCAGTCTCTGGATTTCTTTAGATAAATATCAAGTGATCATTTGCTATTTACAAAGAAAGACATCTTAACATTTTGCTTACTACAGAAATACATTTTTTTTAAAAAAAACTGTCTCTTCTCTGTCTGGGAACTGGGGAAAAAATAGCCCCTTTCAACATCATAAAATCTGTGTTATTTTTTTTTCCATCAGTTTAATCAGCTGGGAGCCCACAAGCATGAGGAGAGGGCAAGAGCCTAACTAGTGTCCACTGGGACCCAGATTCATGTACACATGCACATGATATGGCATATACACATGCATCTGCACCATATATATGTATATGCAGCCATGCACACTTTTATATGCATACACAAAAAGAGAGATTGGGGTAGCAGGGAGGCTGAATCCTAGCCAGCATTGTTGCCACTGCAGTCATGGAAACAGTAAAACTGGGCTTCTTCTGGGAGGGAGGAGGAAGCTCCTGGCTCCTTTCTGTCTCTGCCATATCACTGGCAGCGTTGCTTCTATCATGGCGCCATTGGCAGTGGAGAAGTAAAGGCTCTGAATTAGCATTAGCAGGAGCTGGGCATAGGAAGCAGGGGACTTTGCACAGCAGGCTTTTTTTTGAGAGGTGTAAGTTATGCCCCCCCCCCAGCTAGAAGAGGAGGATCATTTGAATGAGTCCACATTCATGAACAAATAGATATGAAAGACAAGACCTAGACAAGGATGAGATTTGTGTCTTTAAACTCTAGTCTTAATTTTCATGGCTCTATACATTTTTGTGGCTCCTTAGAAACTTACTCAAGGGTAAATACAATCACACAGACAGGTGATTGTTGGCCCAGGGCCAGCTCAAAACGTTTTGTTGCCCGTGCTACATTATTTATTTAATTTATTTTAAAATATTTTTACCCTGCCTTTCTCCTTAAAAGGACCCAAATGATGTCACTTCTCCTCCTGCTTGCATCTATCCCAGAAATTGACTGGATTGGTCATTTTATCTTTCTTCCACAGTGGCAATAGAACACCAGACAACAACACACCGATTTTGAAAGCACAGTACAGGCTGTGTGGCACACTCAGTTTTGTCTTTTTATCAGAAGAAGAAATCACCAAAGGAGAGGATCATAAAGAACAGCTGTAAGAGTTGTCTCAGGAATTCTCCCAAGCCTTGAAGGAGATTTGTCTAGTGGTGGGTGGTGGTGTATGTGTTTCTTTGCACAGTAAAAAGATAAAAAGTCCACCATAAAATTGTATTTTTCTGTGTAATTGCAATGTTATCAACACTGATACCCTTGTCTTCTATAAATGTTTTGAAGTGGGTGCTTATCAACAACTCTGCCTGCAACACAATAGATCATGAATGCCACACAATCATGTGTGAACTCTGTGGCACATCACAGCTTATAGTTAATGTGAAGCAATAGTCATGGGTGACTCTTTCAAAATGAAGCTTCCTCATGATTATTCTATCTTGCAGGTGGGTTCTCAATGATGCAATAATCTCTTTTATGAACCCATATTGTCATTGTAGTGATTTGCCATCAAGTTACCTCCAATTTATGACAGCCGAATGAATGAGTGATTTCCAAAATGTTCTATCATTTACACTTCTGCCCGGCTCTTGCAAATTGAAAGCCATAGCTTTCTTGCTCTCTGAAAAGAACTGAATTATGAAACAAAGGTTAGGATTAGGATCAAGATACATATTACATTTAGCACACTTATTACGCATGCGCGCACACACACACACACACACACACACACACACACACACACACAGAGAGAGAGAGAGAGAGAGAGAGAGAGAGAGGGAGGGAGGGAGAGGTGCTTAACTCTGCTACTTTTGCTTTGAAGGGAAACCAGCTGATCAGCAACCTATATAAGTTACTTTAACACTAAGACTTGAATATTTTGTTGCATGGATTCTACATAAACTGGTAGACTCCAAATAATGGCCAGTGAAACCCACCAACAAGGCATTGGTATTTAGCAAAGATAAGAATAACCTTCCTTTAAAGCAGTGGTTCCCAACCTTGGGTCCCCAGATGCTCTTGGACTAAAACTCCCAGAAGCCTTCTCCACTAGTTGTGCTGGCCAGGATTTCTGGGAACTGTAGTCCAAGAACATCTGGGGACCCAAGGTTGGGAACCACTGTTTTAAAGTGAGGGGAATTCAAGGGAATGCTTATACGTATATCCTTTCATGCCAGGTGGCTATACAAGTGGGGTGAAAAGGACAAAAGGGGGGAGAGAAGTGAAAGTAGGATGGCTTTTAAAAAAATCATCAGCAAAATGGCTACTTCTAACCATAGATGTTGAAATAGGCATAAAAGGATAGAAACTTTCGAAAGACAAGTTCTGAAAGATAAAATGTTGTGGATGTAGAAGAACAGGGAGGAAGTTATGACTATTTGCAATATTATGGAAGGATGTGGTTATGCCTTTGAGGCCAAATGGTGAGGAAGAATAAAAAGAAAAGAAATGTGATTGTAACAATAGGAAGTGGTAGTGCTGAGCAAGTAAGGAAGCGAGGTTTTGGAGGAAGAGAACATAGATCAGTGTGGAGAGGCTGAGCGTAAAGTGCCAGTGAGTAATGCCAAGTGAAGGATGATGGCAATGGGTGTTGCTGCACTTGATAAAGTCTCCCACGTCTTTTGTGCAGAGAAGGTACAGAAAAGGGCCTAGGATGAAAGCTGATGAGACTCAAGAGAGAAAGAGTCGCCACTTTTGCAATAAATGCAAAAGTTAGAGAGACCTATGCCAGACATTTTGTAAAAAGCCAAAATTTCTGTAACTGTAAAAACTTAATTGGGTTCCTCATGGCCTGTTCAAGGCTCTGGTGGGCCCTGGGCAAAAAAAAAAAGTACTGTAGTTGGGGTGGGGAGGAAATTCCTCCTTCCTCCCTCCCTCCCTCTCCCTTACCTCCCAACTATGAAAAATGAACCACACATCATGAACAATGTAATATAACATAATTTTTATTTGTTTGTTTATTCATAAATAAATAAATAAATAAATAAATAAATAAATAAATAAATAAATAAATAAATAAATAAATAAGATTGACTTGCTAAGGTAATCTTGGTAGCAGTAAATAAGTGAAAAATGCTTAGATAAACAAACAAACCTAAAGCTGAGATTTGAGGCAGTCTGCACATGCCCAGAGAATAGGAACAGTTGTGTGCATCGTTTGCAGAACATGCTGAGGCTGCAATCCAGAGCAGACCCTACTTGGAAGGGAGGGTGGGAAGCTGCCTGTTGTGTGGGGTTGCAGGATGCTGAGCTCAGGCTCAGAAGGAGGAAGGAACAGCCACTGCCACCCAACTGAAGGTGCTGGTGGGAAGATTGCCTCTGAGCTTAAGCAGCTGGCCTTACCCTCCCCCTGCCTCACCTGACCTCTGTCAGGAGAGGCAGGTCTTGCTGATGCGCTTCAGTTCCGGGATGCCATCATGGCGGCTGGGAACAAAGACGGCCGTATGCGCCTCCAGGGGTGCGGTGCCCTCGGAGCCACAGAAGACATCCCAGAGCAGATCTGTGAGGTGCAAGAGGTGCACTCATCAGGGAGTGGTGCCCAGGAGCACATCCCGCAAGCATGTCTCCTGCTCATGCAGCACAGGAAGAAGATCAGCCGCCCTGATGGCGGCCACAGTGGCCATAGCCTGGCCTCTGGGGGAGCAGAGAGGAGGCGGAGGAGGGTGGCACACCTTCTGGAGGGTCCCACAACTCTTCCCTGGGCACAGCAGTGGTGGGGCAGTGGTGGGCCATCAGATGCAGGGTGTGGTATGCGAAGGAGCCGAGCACCGTCTGCCCACCATCCAGCCCCCACAACGTGCTAGGCAGGAGCCCCACTTGCATGCACTGCACCACTGCCCCAGGCTGGCCGCACCCACACAGTCCCGATGGCTCCTGGTCAGCTGCTGCTGCTGCTCTGGCTGCTCCATCCCCATCTTCATGTGCACCTCTACAGACAGTGGACCCTGGGGAAATGCCCACTTTGTTCTCTGAATAAAGCAACGAAGCGGTTCCTAATGAACTTACTCATAAGTTGATTTTGGAAGCAAAAGTGCTTCCTGGGAGAGCACTCTAAATGGGACCTGATTTTGCTCAGAGTCAGCTCTCTCTGGCCCCTTTCTGACGCAGCCACACGTTCCCAATTTACTGGCACTGCAACTTTTTCTGGCCACTTTGACTTGCTTGCCGTTTTGTGTCCTGTTGTAAAACTCTTTGAATCAGAAAGCCTTGCTCATTGGCTAGCAATCATTTACGTAGAGATCCATTAGTAGGTCCTGATGTACTTTCTGCCCACCCATGATCTTCAGGGTACACCAAAAGGCAGAAGCTCCTCAGAGCTTCAGGCAGGAGATTTCACCATTTCCACTTGAAGTTGTAGAAGGTATCACCTGGGATCTTTGGTAAACAAAGTACAGTATCTGCTCTTTCATTTAACTACAGCTCACTTTTATTCAGCAACACTAAATGTGGACATGTTTCTCATATGACTAGAGGCAGCTGCTGGTCCAGCACTTCACTCTCAAATTCGGTGCTCCTTCCCTGCTGTGATCATGATTTCCTTGGGCCTCTGGACAAAAATGAAACTGAGGAATTCCCACCCCACCCCTGTTGACATCCTGCAGATCTGGGTCAGCTTGCAAGCACCTGAACCTGAAAGTGTTTTTGTTGGAATGCCAACAGAAGCCTCTCGCTTTCTGTGGTCATGTTTGTGCAGCCAGCTTTAGCCCAGATATGCAAAGAACTCTTTCTCTTTAATATCCTTATCGTGGCCGTAGGACTGAGCTCTTCCCAGACTTTTCACCTCTGAGCCTCTCACTGTGTTGAGTGTTCTTTTCCTGTTTACTCTAAGTGCTATTTTATTACCCTGTGGGATGTTTTCCCTTTCCAGTTTAGTGAGACACCCTGCTTCTTCTTGTTTTTTCCCCCCCTCAAACTCTTCTGGGATCTGCTGGCGTCTTTTGAGGCAGACTATCCTGTTTTCAGACAAAGTTCCTGTCTTGTTGAGAACAATCATTTTTGGATGTTTACAGCAATCTTGTTATGGAAAGTTTTATGGTGTTTTTTTTTTAACTATACCGCAGGACTTCAAGACAATCCTTCCCCCACTACTCAAACATTTAGTGTTCTTTTGTAAGTTCCAAAGTACAAAATAAGCCTAATGAATTGCACTTATAGGATATAACACATGGGTTGGCCAATTGCTGCTCTGCAGATGTTGCTGGCTAGGAATTGCCTTCAGCCTTGGCCAATATTCCTAATAGTGAAGGAGGATGGAAGTTGCTATCCAGATGTTTTAGGTGGCAACTCCCAACATTTTCCATTGTTGGCTCAACTGGCTAAGATTCATGACAGTTTCCATCCAACATCATCTGCAGGGCTACAAAGGTGCCTACCCCTGACCTAGAAGGAGAAGGTACCACCATACATGAAACAGTAAGTGATAATACAACAAATACGTAAAGGGCAACAGAGCAAGTAAATAATTGGCATAGCGTAGGGGAGCATCATGCTACTTTGCTGCCATAGAGAAAATAGATGTGTGTTGCAAGAGAATGGATTAGTACATACAAGCAAGCAGTTGAAATAAAGGTGCTATCACCTTTTTTTCTAGGAGGAAAATTGACAATCTGTAAGTGTTTCAGTGTTCCAAAGACATGTCTCATGCGGATCTTTATGACTAAGCAAGCATAAAGGTAAAAGGTAAAGGTTCCCCTTGACATTTTAGTCCAGTCATGTCCGACTCTAGGGGGCGGTGCTCATTCCATTTTTCAAGCCATAGAACCAGCGCTTGTTTCCATTGTCACATGGCCAGCATGACTAGGGAATGCCGTTTTACCTTCCCACCAAGATGGTACCTATTTATCTACTCACATTTACATGCTTTTGAACTGCTAGGTTGGCGAGGAGCTGGGACAAAGCAACAGGAGCTCACTCCATTGTGTGGATTCGATCTTACAACTGCTGGTCTTCTGACCCTGCAGCACAGGCTTCTGCAGTTTAACCCGCAGCGCCACCACGTCCCTCAACAGGTTATGTGGCCCAGAGAGTAACTAAACACAGCCAGCTGAAAAAGGAAAAGATTAGCTAAGAAGTATATGTTACATAACAGCACTGATGTTCCCTGTCTGTCATGGGTTTGGAGGGAAAGTTCCATCCTATGGGGAGTGGAAGGCGGGACATCAGGAGGAGGGGCTGTACTGTATAAATATGTGATGCCTGTGTGGTGAGAGAGAGATGCTGAGAGACACTGGGTTGTGACGAAGCAGCAGCTGGGAAGAAGAAGCTGTTGTGGGAGTCTGTGTGTCAGACAGGGTACTTCTGTGTGTCAGAGTACCAACCTGATAGGTTCAGGTGTCTGTTGGTTAGCCAGAACTGATAGGTTCAGGGTCTGTGCTTCAAGTTAAGGGTTCTGGGTGAACCAAACTGTATGCTTGTATGAGTGAGAATAAGCCACGTTACTTTGTTTTATTCACCTGATCAGTTTATTATCCCTGTGTGTTGTATGTAAATAAACCTAATTCCTTTTATTGTTTAAAAATCCATCCCTGGTCTGTGTGACTTCTTCAAGGGAATGGTTGGTGGCAGCTTAGTGTAACTGTGTGACATATCCCAGTAGGTCTGGGTTTGTCACATTGATTGGTGTCCAGCGTGTGGGATACGACTGGTCCAGTTGTCCAGTGGTCCAGCAAAGCCTTGGCAAGTGTGCCCAGAGCAAGGGGGGTCTAGTCAGGGACAGTCTGAGGCGCGTAGGTAATCTTCTAGGTGTACCTCACGGGGAGGTGCACTAGTGGAAGAACGTGCCAACTGGGGAGACTTAGATTAAGGTGCTCTGAGGCAGCCTAGTTTTGGCGGGAAAACGCTGAGGCAAAACTGCGTAGTAACAGTGAGCTAGCTTGCCAGCTGAGAGGCCCAGCAGAGGGGGGTAGGCTCTGACTCGATACTGTTACAAGTTTAGTGCTGAAGAACAGCAGCAGTCTCTAGGGAGAGCTGGTTCTGAGGCAAAAAAAAAAAAAAAAAAAAAAGTGGTCGTTTTATTTTGAGGCTTGACTTTTTAAAGCAGCCTGTTCTGAGGGGGGATTATGCCCTTGACTCGAAGCCAAATAGCAGACATGAGTGAAGTGAAAGACCCCCAGATTGACCAAGGTTCTGAGGAGGAATTTGGCTCAGTGCAAGGTGACAGCACAGGAGAGCAAGACCCAGAACTCAGAAAAATACTCATAGCCCAACAGCATGAACTGAGGGTGAGGGAAATGGAGGAAAGGTTAGAGAGAGAAAAAATGGAGGAAAGGGAAAGAGAGAAACAGCGGCAATTTGAATTAGAGAGAGAGAGAATGGAGAGGGAGGAAAGATTGGAGAGAGAGAGAATGGCGTTTGAATTAAGAAAACTGGAACTGATGAACCAGAACAATAATAATAATAGGGATTCTGAGGGAGGCCAATTGTCTAAGGCTGACCTGAAGAAATTCCCTGTGTACCACAAGGGAGATTGTCCTGAGGTGTTCTTTTCCTTAGTGGAAAGAGCGTTTGTGGACTTCTCAGTGAGGGAAACTGAGAAGATGACCATCATGCGATCTTTAATCAGTGGTAGCCTGGCTGAGGTTTATGCCGAGATGCCTGAGGAACTGATGAAAGATTTTGCAGAGTTTAAAAAACTGGTGTTTGCCAGACATGGGATAAATGCGGAGCAGCTGAGACAAAGATTCAGGTCCCTCACCAAGAAACCAGAACAGACTTTTACCCAAGTGGGGGCCCAATTGGTGAGGCTGCTTGAGAAATGGCTATCGCAGGAGGGAACAGAGACCTATGAGCAGCTTAAAGATTTGATAGCCCTGGAACAGTTCTATTCAGTCCTGCATGGGGAATTGAAATTCCAGGTGAGGGAAAGGAAACCGAAATCTGTGGCAGCAGCCGCAGAGATCGCAGATTTTATTTCCCAAATAAGAAAGCCCTTGGGTGAGGGGAAATCTGTAGGTAAACCCAAAGAAACCTACAGCAAGTACTCTCAGGGACCAGGGAAAAGCCAGCAAGGGGGAGGGGCCCATGGTGAAGGGAAGCCCTCAGACATGAAACAAAGACCTCAGATTTTGGAGGGAAAACCAAAACAAGATGAGAGAGAATCAAAATACACCAGAAAATGTTATTTCTGTCAGGGAAAGGGTCATCTAATCTCAGAGTGTGAGAAATTAAGGCAGCTAAAAGGAATGGTGCCTCAGGAGTCTAGTGGAACCAAGCCAAAAGCTGTGTTCTGTGTCCAGAAAGAGCAAGGCTCAGGGTCACTGAGGGAGCCTGTTGCCATGACTACTCAGTCTGGAACAGCTACCTCTGCTGATCAGGCTGAGGAAAATGGTCCTCTTATAGAGGTAAAGCGCTGCTTGCTGATAAAAACAGATTCTCAGTTGTTTGAGACAGCAGGGGTGGACGTAGGAATACTTGACCGTCAGTATAGGGGGCTGCGGGACACTTGTTCCCAGGTAACCCTGTGCCATCCAGATATCATTCCTAGGGAGTATATAATCCCAAATGAGAGCATGAAGGTGGCAGGGATTGAGGGGCAGGTAATCTCTCTGCCAGTAGCAGAGGTACCTGTCAACTTTCAAGGCTGGAGGGGAGATTGGCGGCTAGCGATTTCATCGACTCTGCCAGCAGCCGTGCTCGTGGGAAATGACCTGGCTGAACATGTGAAACGGGTGCTAGTGATTACACGCTCACAAGCCACCACAGGGACAGTTCAGGGGGGTAATGATGAGCCAGAGACGGAAGCAGAGGGGAGTTCAGAAGCTGTGGTGGAAACCTTAACCACGGACAGCAGATTTGGACAGGAGCAAAAGGCAGACGCCACTCTCCAAAAGTGTTTTGAACAGGTGACTGACGCCCAGCTAACACCTGAAACCCCAGTGAGATTTCTGGAGAAAAAGGGGATTTTATATAGAGAAACCCTGAGGAATATCTCAAAAGGGGGAGATGGGATCAGGAGACAGCTGGTGGTACCTGAAAAGTATCGCCCCATGATCTTACAAAGGGGTCACTCTGACATGTTTGCTGCACACTTAGGGGTGAACAAAACACAGCAGAGAAGGGTGAAAGGGCCCCTTGATTTGATCAAACAAAATTGGGAGCAGATCACCCAGGATGACCCACAAGACGTTGTGACTTACATAGACACCTTGATGAATGACCTAAAGAGAAATCTAGAGCTGGCAGCAGAAAACCTGCAAGCTCAGAAGGTCAGACAGAAAACATGGTATGACCACAAAGCTAGAGAGAGGCACTTTGACCCAGGGGAGGAAGTGCTTTGGCTTAGGCCCTGCAGAGAGAATAAACTGCAGCTCAAATGGGCAGGACCATATAGGGTCATTTCCAAGATGTCAGACCTGAACTACCTAATAGAGCAGGAGGAGAACCAAGCAAGGAGGGTGGTTCATGTGAATGCCCTAAAACCCTACTACCGAGGGGAACAGAGGGTTTTATTTGCGATAAAAGCAGCTGAGAGTGAGGAAGCGGAATTACCCTTCTGGGAGGGTAGAGGGGAAGTAAAATACAACCCAGAGGAGGTAAAGATCAGTCCTGCACTCACCCAAGACCAGCAGCAAGAACTAAAAATGCTGCTTAGTAAATATCAACAGGTGTTTTCCAACAAGCCGGGGATAGTGAAGGGAGTGATGCATCGAATCCACACAGGGGATGCACCCCCGCAGGCAGTATCCCCATACCGAGTAACGGGACCCTATAGGGACATGGTGCGGAAGGAGCTGGACGAGATGCTGAGGGAGAACATAATCGTCCCCTCTTCTAGTCCTTGGTCCTCTCCGATAGTCCTTGTGGACAAGCCTGATGGGAGCATTAGGTTTTGTGTTGATTACAGGAAATTAAACCGTGTAACCACTCCTGATGCCTACCCAATGCCCAGGCTAGACAACCTGATTGAAACCATAGGGGGTTGTCGGTTCATCTCATCATTGGACCTGGTAAAGGGATATTGGCAATTAAGAATTGATCCCAGGGATCAAGAAAAGACTGCCTTTTGCAGCCCTTTTGGTCTCTATGAGTTTCGAGTCCTGAGCTTTGGTCTCAGAAATGCACCAGCCACATTCCAAAGGCTGATGGACCAGACCTTGGCAGGGCTCAGTGACTTTACAGTGGCCTACATTGACGACATAGGGATCTTCAGTAATACCTGGGAAGATCACCTGATACACCTGGAGGTAGTGCTGCAGAGGTTAAGTGCAGCAGGGCTAACAGTAAAGGCCAGCAAGTGTCAGCTGGGTAGCCCAGAAATAAAATACTTGGGTCACATGGTAGGGGGAGGAGTGATAAAACCCCTGGAGGCCAAAATAGAAGCTGTTCGTGATTGGCCTAGACCCAACACCAAGAAAAAAGTCAAATCATTTCTTGGGTTGGTGGGCTACTACAGAAAGTTCATCCCGAGGTTTAGCGAGATTGCGGCTCCGCTGACCGATCTGACGAGGAAGAAGGCTGATGACCGCATCCCGTGGACCAGCGACTGTGAGGTGGCGTTCCAGAGGTTGAAGGAGGCGTTAACCAACTATCCGGTCCTGCGTGCTCCAGACTTCGACCGGGAGTTCATCATCTACACCGATGCGTCCAACAGCGGGGTAGGAGCAGTTCTGTGCCAGGAGGATGAGAATGGCGACCAGCATCCAGTGTCCTACCTGAGTAGGAAACTTCAAAAAGGTGAGAGACATTTGGCAACCGTGGAGAAGGAGTGTTTGGCCATAGTCTACGCGATCCAGAAGGCCAAGCCTTACATCTGGGGAAGACATTTTATTCTGTGTACTGACCATTCACCATTGCAATGGTTAAAGACAATGAAAACCCACAATAGCAAACTTATGAGGTGGGCTTTAAACCTACAGGACTATGACTTTGAAGTGAAGGTGGTCAGAGGGTCAGTGAACTGTGTTGCTGACGCCTTATCAAGAAGACCTGAAGAATGAAGACGGCGAAAGAACATGGACTATGTGTATATAATGGTGAACAAAAAGGTTAAATGTACCTGGTTTTGAAATTGGTTTGTATGAATAAAGGTAAATTGATGTAATGTTAATGGTAAATGTTTAAATGCTTAATTGAAATGGTTAACTTAGAGTGTAAGGATAAGTAAGTATAATATGGTATGTATAACTGTTGTTGTGTATTTTATACAGGTTGTTTTTTGGTGAAAAGCACGTTAGCTTTCCCCCTACAAAACAACTTATAAAGAGGGGAGGTGTTACATAACAGCACTGATGTTCCCTGTCTGTCATGGGTTTGGAGGGAAAGTTCCATCCTATGGGGAGTGGAAGGCGGGACATCAGGAGGAGGGGCTGTACTGTATAAATATGTGATGCCTGTGTGGTGAGAGAGAGATGCTGAGAGACACTGGGTTGTGACGAAGCAGCAGCTGGGAAGAAGAAGCTGTTGTGGGAGTCTGTGTGTCAGACAGGGTACTTCTGTGTGTCAGAGTACCAACCTGATAGGTTCAGGTGTCTGTTGGTTAGCCAGAACTGATAGGTTCAGGGTCTGTGCTTCAAGTTAAGGGTTCTGGGTGAACCAAACTGTATGCTTGTATGAGTGAGAATAAGCCACGTTACTTTGTTTTATTCACCTGATCAGTTTATTATCCCTGTGTGTTGTATGTAAATAAACCTAATTCCTTTTATTGTTTAAAAATCCATCCCTGGTCTGTGTGACTTCTTCAAGGGAATGGTTGGTGGCAGCTTAGTGTAACTGTGTGACATATCCCAGTAGGTCTGGGTTTGTCACAGTATACATACCAGCGAAGAACATATTGACTTGTGTAGACCAGCCACAAAACTAAGCAGGGAGATTTGCAAGTTGCAGGAGGTGAAAAGTTTGTGACAGGACAATTAGATGTTCTTGGCACTGAAGGAATTACTTTTTGTAAATATGGATTATCTATAGCTTACATTTGGGACCCCAGTACAGTGGTGCACAGGAGCTTTATCAGGAAATATATTAAATCTTACAAAGGCTCATGGACTCTCAAGCATCCACATAAAAGAACTGCAACCACAGGGAAATATCATTTTGGCTTTAATCTGACCTCACCTGGCTAAACCTAATGAGTTCACCAAATTATCAACCCAGTTCTCAGATGGAGGACTCAGAATTTTTGTGCCCCTCCCCCACCCCACTCCCACTCCAGAAGCCAACCAGAAACATATCTGTTTCAAACAAAGGCCAAATGGGAAGATGTGTGTGCACAGGTGCCTGTGCTCCTTTGTTTGTAGAACTGGCTCCCTAAATAGCAACCCTAAAACAGCAACCAGACTCCTCGCCTCCATCTAAGAGAGAAAAGCGTGGCAAATGGCCAAGAACAGCTGGATTTAACATGTAAGAGCAACTTTCCTGGCAAAAAGAACATATTGCCATGTACTTTTGGACTTTTAAGTTTTGGACTTTAAGTTCTTCACCCTGGTACAATCCTGATGAAGTGGTGTTTAATCCATGAAAGCTCATTTACTGTGTGATGATTTTTAGTGGTGTGTAAAATTATCACCTTCCTTTGCATTTGGATTTTATTTTGTCATGAGCACATGGCTGCCCTTTACTTCAATGTGAAGTCTTAGTTCTTAATTTAGAAGTCAATACTGGCACTGATAGCAATCCAACTAAATGAGTGTCTGTAGGTTGCACTGGATTCAATCCAGATTTCATCCTACCTTTTTTTTTTTTTTAGCAAACCCATTGAAATCAGTGAGACTTTACAGTGAATTGTGGCTGATTTAAATCCCATTAATTCTAGTAGATCTGCATCCAATCCATGGAATTCAAACTATTTCAAACTTTGCCCCTAGGCTTAATAATTAACTTTGGCCAGATCCCAATTCTAGCTTCTATTGGGGAAGAAGTTTTAAAAGTGCCTAGTACTCTTTAGAGCCTTAAAAATGGTTCATCCCATTTCTTCCTGTTCTATCTAACTCCAACACATACAGACAGAAAAGCTGCCCTCACATTGAACCAAGTTTAGGTGATAAAGTCTATCTACCCCAGCTTTGCAATTTGTGAGAGTCCTAATGACTTTCTTTTAAGACTGTTGGATCTTGAGATGTTGACAAACTATCACACAATGTCTCACCATTGGCCAGACTGGTGAGGGTTGAGGACAACTGGAGTCCAACAACATCTAGAGAGCCATTGTTTTTCTAGGAATGGACTAACAAAATGATCTTTGCCATGACATGATTCACCCAATGCTGAACAGCAAATGGACATACATGCTCGTAAATCAAGTTTCTGAGCTCCAGTAATTGGCAGGGTGAGGGTACACAATTCCAAACCCACCACTTAGATGTTCTCAAAGTATATGCCTCCAGCTGAATAAATAACATCAGGCCAGCTTCCTCTTCCTGTGTTAAGTGATAAAAAGCTGATTGTGTCTTTATCCTCCCAAAGCACAGGTGCAACAGATCAGGAAAGCAAATATTCACCCTAGGCAAAAGGCATGGCTAGTTTCATGTGCACTTAGGATACAAATGAGACCTTTAAAAAAGGGGTGTGTGAGTGTGGATTGCTGCAAATGCTAAGCTCCTATAAATTGGCATGGCTCTGCTACCTTCCAATTAGCTTTATGTTTTTACACCAGCCTTGGCTCAATGAATACAATGATACATGAGGTTTCTTCAATCCTAATGGAGTGTTGACATTGACTGTCTCTCCTGTGCGCTCACTTTTGCCCAGGATACACTGGCAGACTGACTTTCTGCTTGTGATTTCCGTCCCCCAGCCACTATCTTCCAATAATGATGCTCTTGGAAGCTTGTTAACATTCTGTTGCGAAACAGATGATTAAGCAGAATATTATTACCCTTTCCAAATCACGTCCTGTAACTCAGCCAGAGTAGTTGACTGATCTTTATGACCAGTACTGCTCAGCTCCTGGAAATTCTTTCTCTATTTTTATTCAGGCATTGCACAATTTAAAAGTATAGACATATATAAAATATAGGTAAAATGAATAACATATTAAAATGATAAAATGTTGAGATAATTCAACTGTTTGGACCAGAAGCGGGCTACTCCAATTATCTTGGCCACTTGCTAGATGTTCTTTTGTACACTTGATGAGACATTAATTGCATGCACATAAATGCTGTGTTGATTGAATTTCTCCATGGTCACAGAAAAGTTTCCAAGCTGCTGCTGCCCCATTTTACTTGATTATTTTTTGACTTTTCTACTTAGTTTCAAAGTCTATAAAGTGACTTCCAAATGGTCCAGTGTTTCCTGTAGTAATTTAAACCCACTTTGTTTCTCTGTTCTCTGGAAAGCCTGGTTCCTTAAACGGACCTGTTATTAACAATATATGTTTATATACTCTAATTAGAAATCAGTTCTATCAACAGAACTCTTTTTTTGTTCCCTCAGGACATCTACTAGTCCCAGAATTTGGAAAAATTCCTTTTTGGGGGCTACAGTTCCCAGAATCCTCCAGCCACCATAGACACACTAGCTTTTGAGTGTCTCTTTCTTCTACCTTGCAGGTGAGAGGAGCTTAGGGACCAGGAGAGGGGCACATCACCCCAGAATTTCAGGGGGTGCTCCTAACAATGGTCACAAGCCACCCTAGCTTGTATGCCATACTCATTATGATTACATGGCATCAAGGCAATCCTGATGTATGGCACTCCTTTTCAGGGTTTTAAATGCTGCTGAATAAACAGGGTCCCCCCCCCTCTGCCAAAGGACTGAAATATACAGTACAGTTTATTTTATTTGCAGGAAATATTGAAGTCCTCAATAAGCACAGAGAGGTGAGTCCTAATATATTAGAACCAGAAAAGAAAAGATTTGTTATGCTGGTACAAAGTGTGACTAAAAAGACTAGCCTGCTCTTGTACAGCAGACAGCAGCCTGGCGTGCCATGTACCTGACCTTTTAGCAAAGGACAACACTGAAGCACAAACATGCCTGAACAGCCAAATGGTTAATTTTGTGGTGTGTTTAACCCAATAACTGAGATTCTGATTTAAAAATGAAAATACTGGGCTGCAATCCATAAAGATTTCAGGGATTTGTTGTATTTTAGTTCTGGGGTTCACTGTATTTTGAATGCTGAAAACAGAACCAACCTGACCTGTGGAGGATTCATTTCACGTTTCTGACAAATTTCAAATCTTTTCTTCCATCTCTAGTATCTTGCATTAAAGGTCTCTTGAAGGAGTATCCATCTTTTCCTGTTTTCTCGCACAAGTTACTGTATATCGTATGGAAAAAAACCCAACGACCCTATGTTCCCCCGTGTGGGCCTCAGTTCAAGTGCTCATCACAGTTGGAGTAAACCCACTTAGTCAATGGAAATGCCCATGAATTCAGTTTGGCATAGCCTCAGGTGCCAAAACGTAGAGATGACTTTACTGGTGAGTGTTGGTAATAAATAGCAATACCTCCTAACCCAACTCACCCCCGCTTTTTGAACACATAAACTTTTTTTCTTTTTATGGGGCACCACAACCATACATTCTCTTCCTCTGTTTTAATCATCGCCATTATCTTACAACTGCAGAGATGGAAGGGACCTTATGGATCATCAAGTCCAGCCATTGTCAAGGAGGCCCCGTGGGGATTCGAACTCCCAGCTTCTGGCTTCACAGCCAGAATCCTAAACCACTGAGCTATCCTGCAGTTCTTTGTGGGAGGCTGACGCTGTGCCTCATGACGGAGTGGGTATGAGACAAGGGGTCTTGCACCAGCTGACAAAATGATGAGCTATAGCTGTGGCCTCAGCACTTAGAAGGAAGATAGCTGTGGAATTTTTGAAAAATAAGTTTTCTGTATTATAGCTTTCAGAGTCTCCCAGAAAGCCTGTGCTATAATGGAGCTTCTGAGAATTTCCAACTTCTGAGTCCATAAAAACAAAAGGAAAACAAAAACAAACGTTTTCTGGCACCTGCCCACCTGTGATACAATGCTCCTGTTCTGTTTTTGCTTCTGTTGTTGCTGAAACAGACTCATAGAGTGACTTATCTGAAAACCTGGGGGAACTATGCCTTTAATCTAGATCCAAAATGCTTCTTCAGAGCAGTAAAGGCCCTTCTAGAGATCCAGTGTCTTTTAAAAACCATCTTCCAATTCTAATCTCAGGGCAGTTTGAAGAAACATTACAACTAAGCGTAAATAGAACAACACAAAGTAAAGGGGTTGAAAAATGGGAAAGCAGCACAACACAGTGAGCGAGATTAAATCTGTATCCAAAGAAGCATAGGAAATAAGGAATCTAAGAGTTTCATTCAATGTATTCTTGACAACAATTTTGTGACAGGAGGAAAAAGGACTTCAGGATTCAGAAAACTAATTGCGGCAGAAAGTGAAACTGACACATTTGTCTACACTTCACCCCAAATTTCACTCAGTGGTTTTATTTAGATGTTGAATATCAGGAGGAACATAAGAGAACTGTGCAGAATTCCATATTTCAAATGTCAAGAATGGAAACGGGGACAACTCACCATTTTGGTGAGTCCTCCGACTTCGTGAATCATCAAAGGTTGATGATTCACGAAGCACGAAATTGCCCCTATGAAGCGAGGAATAATGAATATATATTCGTGAAGGCTTTCGCGGCCAGGATCTAATGGTTGTTGTGGGTTTTTCGGGCTCTTTTTTCGGGCTCTTTGGCCGTGTTCCGAAGGTTGTTCTTCCTAACGTTTTGCCAGTCTCTATGGCCGGCATCTTCAGAGGACAGCACTCTGTGTGGAGCAAGGGATTGGATGGAATATTCTGGGCAGAGCATATACTGTACTGGAATAGCACACGGGAACTAATTTCCTACCTGATCCCCCTTGTAATACATAGAGACATTCTCTTCGGCTTCATTTTGGATAGAAAATATAAATATATATTTACAAGGGGGATCAGGTAGGAAATTAGCTCCTCTCTCTCTGTTTGTCCGTCTGTCCGTCTATCTATATCTATATATTTATCTCTCTCTCTCTCTCTCTCTCTCTCTCTCTCTCTCTCTCTCTCTATCTCTCTATCTATCTATCTATATCTATATATTTCTCTCTCTCTCTCTCTCTCTCTCTCTCTCTCTCTCTCTCTCTATCTATCTATCTATCTATCTATCTATCTATCTATCTATCTATCTATCCAGACACTTTGTGTAACGTGTCTCTCCTTGCCACTTGGAAAATAATTTTGTTGAGATAATAAGTAAGACTTTAATAAAACATCCTTTTAACTAATTTATAACTGCATGGGTAATTCACTCTTTAGTGGAATTTTTTTGCTTATTAAAGGGGCTTTGTTAAACTGCCACAAATGTCAAAAGTTCTTTGCTATCCTGACACTTACATAATTGTTCTATACAAACTCCCACACAACAGAATAGACCTAAACCACCTAAAATTGCATGTGTGAGTCATGGCTATTTCTATTATGCAAAAATTCTGTCCCAAATTTTATTCCCAGAAATGATATAAAGTGCCAACAGTAAGGTGTGGGTGTCACTTTAATGCCGGAGTGCTTCATCTAACAAAAGCAATGGGCTTGAAAGAGAACATCATCATATAGGGTCCCCATCTGAGAAAACACCTCAGGGCTATCCTGGAACAGCATATCATAGTAGACATCATCAAACTGGACTACAAATGAGAATACTACTTGCAAAATACACCAAGTAACATGACATTTTGGAATTAATTCCACTTTGATTGGCTATTTACTACCTGGTGAGTTAAGCAATTTAATCCTGGCTTCAGGAGGATGGTTGGGTCTCTGTGTGGCTTTTCTCCACTAAGGAAACTTGATTTCCAAACAGGCAATATGAGCTAAGAGGGTTAATTCAGGGTCTACAACCTATCCTGGAGGCAACAAAAAACATGCTGATCACCACAATCACCCATCTCCTGAAAAGGACAAAAGCTCATCCCACAGCTATAAATACTCAATTATCCAAACAAACTGCACCAGAGCACAGAGGGAATTCTGACGCCTGTCCCCTGAAGATGCCGGCCACAAAGACTGGCAAAATGTTAGGAAGAACAACCTTCAAAACATGGCCAAAGAGCCTGAAAAACCCACAACAACCATCAGATCCCAGCCATGAAAGCCTTCAAGAATACATTGCCCTCAAATTATTTGCTTTACAACAGGGATATTTTGCAAACAATGTACTGTTTCTGAGAAAATCCACTTCTCTGCTAGTTAGTGTGAGGGAGTTGAGCTTAGAGGAAACAGGAGAATCTAAAGGGTCTGGAAAGTGATGTCGTTGTCCAGCAGTTTGATCCAGGAAGCCCTGGCTCCACTACACTATTGTACACAATGTTTTCTTCTTCTTTGGCCTTTAGCTAAGATGACCATAATACATGTGGAGCAAAAAGAATTTTAAGTTCATTTAATCACTGCAATGCTGCTGGCACTTAGCCACTGCATTAATCTAAGAGAAAACAAATGGATAGTTTTATGAGAAAGCTATGCCCAGTACCATCCCTAATGGTGTCAAAAAGTGTTGTTACTTGTTAAAAAATATTACTTGATATGTAGCCCATAAAAGTCTACTTGAAGTCTTTACAGACAGGAATATTAGCCCTTTTCAGTAAATTGGTGAAAAATAACCATTTATTTATTTGTTTGTTTACTTGTTTATTTATTTATTTATTTATTCATTCATTCATTCATTCATTCATTCATTCATTCATATACCACCCATCTAGAATGTGTCTACTCTGGGCGGTTTGCATATACAGTGGACCCTCTACTTACAGAATTAATCCGTATTGGAACGATGGGTGCAGGTCGAAAAATCTGTAGGTCGAGTCTCTATTGACCTACAATGCATTGAAAACTGATTAATCCGTAACCGGCCGTTTTTATTCCATTTTGGGTTTTTTCTGGTCTGTAGGTCGATTCTCCGGCTGCAAGTCGAACCTAAATTTTGCAGCCAGAGAAGTCTGTAACTCGAAAAGTCTGTAAGTCGAGCCTTCTGTAAGTCGAGGGTCCACTGTAACATAAAAATAAACTGAGATAAAATCCAAATTAATCACAAAGTCCAAGATAGGGAAAGGAAAAAGAGAAGAAAGAGAGGGAAAAAAAGGAAAAGGAAGATAATATATTCGCGAAGGCTTTCACGGACGGGATCTAATGGTTGTTCTGGGTTTTTCGGGCTCTTTGGCCGTGTTCTGAAGGTTGTTCTTCCTGACGTTTCGCCAGTCTCTGTGGCTGGCATCTTCAGAGGACAGCAACCACAAGTGACCACTGCCGAGAAGGCCCAATTTCTAGTTTTTCCCACGAGGCCTCTATTGGCATTAGGCCCCTCAGCTGCCCGGTCTGACTGGAGCAGGTGATATGGGTAGAACTGGGAGGAAGAAGGTGCTCTGCCAGGTATTGAGGGCCTAAACAGTTAATGGCTTTGTATGTAATGGTTAGCACCTTGAAATTGATGTGGAAGCGGATAGGTAGCCCCTGTAAGGCAGCCAAAGTGGGAGAAATATGATTAAATCTTTTCACCCGTTAATAGCATGGCTGCCGTGTTCTGGACTATCTGGAGGTTCTGCATTAGTCTCAAAGGAAGCCCCATGTAGAGAGTGTTACAGTAGTCTATTCTTGAGACTAGGAGCACATGGACCAGCATGGTGAGCACACCTGTGTCTAGATAGGTATGCAGCTGGGTTATCCACCAAAGATGTAAATGGGCAGACCGAACCATGGACGCTACCTGGGTGTCCATGGTAAGGGATGGGTCAAGATCGACCCCCAGATTGTGAACTGAATTTTTTGTTGTGAGAGTCTCCCCCATAAAAGAGTGTTCCCCTAACCACTGACATTGGGGCCACCCGCCGTGCAGGACCTCCATCTTATCTGGGTTCAACCTTAGTCCATTCAACTGCATCTATTGCAGAATGCCCTGCAGGCAGCGTCCAAGGGACGGAACAGCATCCACTGCAGATGGAAAAAAGACTCCATGTCTCCCAGGAGTCTGAACTATCTAGCCATCAAAATAAATATGGGGCTACCTGCCAGCAGCTGCTTTGTTGTGCATCCGTTAAACTCTTCCAGGTGTATCCTTCTACATGGCATTTTTCTCCTCCCTACAAAAACAATTGACATGGGAAGTAGATTCTTCTACCTCAATTGCATCCTCGTTGCATCCGTTTTGGAGCAGCAGTGTCCTTTGGCTGGAGCATATGTGGGCATTTTCCTGGAATTTGATCCCCACTTCACTTATTTATTAGAGTTATTTATTATTAGTAACATTGCCATCCCACTCTTCTTCCAGTAAATTCAAGGCAGTATTTGATTCTTTTCCTGCCCACTGTATCTTCACAACAACTTTGTAGGTAAATCAGATTGAAGAGAGTGACTGGCCCCACATCAACCATGAGGGTTTGTGGGCTGAGCAGAGACTACAACTTGGATCTTCCTACTCTCTTTCCAAGAGTTAAGAGGGAAGCAACCATACTCATATGAACAACTTCATGCTAAGCTAGTGATTCTTGGTGCCTCTGGAAATAGGCTAGGAAGGGCAGCTAGGAATTACAGACAATGGATGCATAAAAATTAATCTTATTCTTTTGTATTACCATTTGCTCTAAGGTCCATCTCCCCAGATGGAAACCCAAGAAAGCATTGCAATTCCTTAAGACTTGCTGCCTGCACCCTGAGATTAGCTGGGGAGGCCTTTCTCTTGGTCCTATCACCTTCGCAGACACATTTGTTGGAGAAACAGGTGGGAGCTGTCTCTGTTGCTGCTCCCAGAGTCTGAACTCCCACCTACAAGAGACCGGGTTGGCCTCATCGTTGCTGTCTTTCGGCAAGCAGGCAAAGACCTTTCTCTTCAGGTGAGCTTTCCCTTAGTGACTGGCAGCCCAAGAGGGATTTTAAATGGAATGTTATCATTTCTTGCTTTGAATCTATTTTGGAGCTTGATTTTGTTTACCATTTTTAGTGTGGTACTTCTTTGATTCTTTCCAGTATTTGTATACTTTTGGTTTTTAGCTTTTAAATATTTTGTTTTAATGATGTAAGCTGCCTTGGGTCATTTCTAAGGAGAAAGATGGGGTAAAAATAGACTAAATAAGTAAATTTCAGTTTAAAGTGGCTATCACAATTTCCTTGCTCCATGCCACACAGGCACTTTGCAATACCTATTTTATTGTATTTTCATTTTACAAGCAAGTCTACAGCCCTTGTGTCACATCCTCCAGGAGCTATTAGCTCAACAGCTTGTGCATCTCTTCCTGTTATTATCATAGTGATGTTCTGAAAGGAAAATATGGAAGTGGTGAGAAAACACAGCAAGGGCATGTGTTTTATTTATTCATTTGTTATATTTCTATTCTGCCTCCCCATTTTAAAACCAAACATCATTAAAATGGGCACTGACACATCACTAACCCCTATTCCATAAATGAGGTCGGGAAACTTCAGGCTAAAATCCTGATCTAGAAACATTCTCTGACAAACAGAAGACCAATCAAGCTGACTCTTCTCCCTTCCATCCTCTAGCATGGATTTCTTACCTCTGCAAAAAGCAATGTGGCTTTTTTTCTTTCTGAATATATTTTCCCTAGTGAGCATGCTGCATTTTCCTTTGCTGTCCTTTTAAAACATATCAAGACAGACGATAACCATCTTGATACGAACACACTGTTCCAAAGTTTAAAAAACTGGGTAAAATCCTGCTGCTTCTAAATGTAATGCTGTCCAAGTTCCATGCAATTGCCATGTTATTTATGCAGGTCAGAGTTAGCAATATTCAACCAAGTGGGGTTAACCCATGTTCATACTGGTACCAAGTAGCTCTTTGTGCAGACTGATAGACTCATATTATTCAATTAAGGCATTGTTATGTAGTGGTAGGAGAGGATTCTGCCCAAAGGCTTTCTTTTTAAGGCATATTCAGTGTTATCACAGGCTGCTGTTAAAAAAAAAACACAGAGAAAACATCTCTGGAACAATGTGTTCTGTTTCTCCATACATGACCAAAGTACTTTTTGTGTCATCAAGCTGATTCTGATCTATGACAATCCTTTTCAGAGATATCCCCCCCCCAATGTTTAAAGTAGGCAGAAGTGGTTTACCCTTCTGTTTCTCTTCTCCTAAATTGGCCTGCCACCCTATGCCATGTCCAGTATTCACCTGGCAGGCCAATTGGGTCTGGAATGTGGAACAGGGGAGAGGCTATCATTTTGTCCTTGTCCAGATAGGGCCGCAACTGTGCATCCTACCAGAGTTGGAAAAAGGCAGACCTGGCCCTGGCAGAAATTTGCTTCTCCATAGACAGAGATGAATCCAGAAGCACACTAAAGTTGTGGACCTGGTCCTTTGGGGGTGGGTGGGGTGTAACCCTTTCCAGACCAGGCAATATACCCCCTAAATCAGTCAGGTTTCCCTACCAGCAACAAGATCTCTGTTCTTCTTCTCTCTCCACCCCCCACCACCATAGAGCATGATTGAATATGTCCTTATCCTGCAAGCCAGGAATCAAAAGTGGCTTTTCTAGACTATACTGTGAAGGTTATGGGGCTGTTTATTTAGCTCCAGTGAAGAGGAAGAAAATTAAAGGGACAACTCCCAAAATACTTCAGCCAACACAATGTGGGATGGAGTACTCAGAGAGCTGAAGTCAAAAAAGTAATAACTTTTCCCATCTCTGTCATCCTACCAGCTTATCTGTCAGTCTTGTTGATCTACCTCTGCCCACCAACACCCTATTTTAAATGTTACAATGTTCAGCTATGCAGCAATCTTATGGCATCTTAAAGACTTCATATATTTATTATGGCACAGTTTTTACAATTGTACTCAAGTCAGCTTTGATTTTAAAAAAACCACAATCAGGTCCTTCATGAAGCTGATGCCCTTTCATGTGCCACACAAAGACTCCTCACTGTTTCACATATTGTGATGTTTCATACTTTCTGCCTACACAGTCTTAACATGTGTATTGTTTTCCTCGCTTCTAAACATGGCAGGCCTTTGCTTCTAAACACTCGGCCTGTTCTGTTTGCCTCTCCCAGCTCTGTTCAGTGTGGCCTTCGATCACAGAGCTCTGCCTGGAGAGCAGAGGCAGCTGAGGCGGCCTTAGCATTAGTCAGAGGGAGGCTAACCCTGCAGGCGGCATGTGCCACCATGGCAGTCCCTTGGCTGTACTTTGGGAGTCCCCTGGCACACGCAGGCCAGAACTGTGCCATCCTGCACATCCATTCTCTTCTCCTAAACTGACCTGCTGCCCTATCCCATGACCAGTATACAACTGGCAGGCCAGTCAGGTCCAAAATGTGGAATAGGGGAGAGGTTGTCATCTTGTCCTTTGTTGCCTCAAAGCAGTCAAAAGTCTTGGGCTGTGACCCCTGGGCAGGAGCTGTTTCCCCTGCTGCAGGGAAAATCCTTGCATTAAGAAGAGGTGAGTCTGGAAATACTCTCCCTCCCTACATAAGGCAGAGGCAGGAGAATCTCCCATGATGTGCTTGGCGGGCTTCCCCCCGTCTGCCTCCGCGCTCTGGCTCCAACTTTTCCAAGTGGGAAACTACTTGGAAAGCACGCCCTTCTTTGACCTTCCTCCCGAGTAAACAGCAACCCACCCACCCACGAGGGTCGTCGCGGGCGCTCCCACGTCCTTTTAAGCACCGGAGCCCTAGCAAAAGTGGCTGGGCTTTGAAACAGAAGCTTCTTGCGCCGCAAAGGTTGAGTTCCAGCTGCGGCAGAACCAATTTTTCTCGGCCTCGGTGGTCTACTCGCGGCATCGCCCCACGTCACGCACTGGGGAAGTGGGTTAATGCGTGGGAAGGATTCCTTTGAAAGCCTAGAAATGGGGAGCAGGAGGAGGAGGGAGGGCGGGCTCGCGGGCTCGTTTTCCAGCTGTGGGAACAATGGGTAAGAAAGCGCCAAGAGCAGCAGCTCCCCGAGCAAATGCCAAACGGCTTTCTCCGCTACGCTACACATTAACTCCGGCCCACGCTCCGCTCTAATGAAAAGCCGGCTCCTTCTTCCTCAATTATGCCTGCCCGGAGGGGAGGATTAAAAGGAGGGGAGGGGGGAACCTGCTGGCTGGCTTTCTCCTTTTTAAGGTCACCGGTGCGATCGGCGGTGACTTTATTTTGGGTTTGAAACTATTCCCTGGGGGGGGGGCGGGGGGAGGGGAAAGCAGAACACACAACTAGCGTGTACGAAGTCGCGTGTGTCACGATTGTTAAAAGAAATCGAAGCTTGGGTGCGTGTTCCTTTCCCGGTGTGACCTCTATCATTGAGGAAAGGCTTCCCTAAATGCTTGCAAAGGTATCCCCATCTTTTCAAGGCATTTCATCGGTGCTGTGATGGCTACGCTGATGTGTTGATTTCTTTTTCTTTCTTTTTTTTAAAGGGGTGGTGGTGGAAATAACCCGAAAGTTCACTGGCATCCGCACAAATCGATTTTCAAGAGGAAACGGGTCGGCTGCGAAGCACCGCCGTGAAACGAGCGCGCTGGTATAGGGAGCAGCCTGCGAGCGAAAGGGTGGCTTTTGTTTCTCCTCGAATAGGGCCATTTGTTGTGTAATCGCCGGGCTGCTCGGCGTGAGCTGTTCACCGAAGGAAACTCGAGACCCAGACGCGCGGCTCTAGCGGCTGTGCTGTGCCTTCCCTCCGCTACCGCTACCTTTTCCTCTCCTCCCTCCCTCTCTCCCTCCCTCCGGCTTTCCTTCTCCTTCCTCCCGCTGAGCTGCTGTTGCTGCTTGTTTGCACGCGGCTTATCCGGAGCGGAAATTCCTTTCCGTTTTTGTGAATGACAAACTCATTAACAATTCATCAACACAACCTGTTCCAGCCGGCCCGTCGCCCCGGCAACAGCCCCTTCCGCGCGCCCTGATTGGCTGAACGAGAGAATGTATCCATTGAGACGTTCCCTGTTTGTATCCATTGAGGAACTGCCTGGCGCTGATGGGGAACGGGGCGGGGGGGGGGAGAAGGCGGAGTATGTGGCAAGGCTGATTAAAAGGGACATTGATCACATCAAGGGGATTCGGAAGAAAAGAGGAAGGAGAGAGAGAGAGAGAGAGAGAGAGAAGGTGGCCGTTGGGGTGGGCAGGAAGCGTGATGAGAGGAGCGGCGGCAGCAACCCGGGCGACCAGACGCTAGCTTGCACACCGGGGGGAGAGGGAGCGAGAGGAAGCCAGGCAAAGGCAAAAAGCACTACCGCAGGGGAGCCAATGCAGGATCTGCCTGGTAGCACTCTTTCTATCTAATGCATGTCCTCCCTGCAGTGTGCAAAGGCGCCCAAGCACGTTTAATTGGATTTCGGCCTCTCCGCGGGAGGAGGAGGGTCGCGGAGTGCCTGGACTAGGAGGAGATCGACGATTAGGGAGGTTCATTCGGGGCTTCATAAACTAGGCAAAAAAAGAAAAAGGGGGGGGCGAGAGAGAGGGAGGAAGAACCCGAAGAGATCCAGGGCAAGCGCCAAGCTCGCGAGGGGGCCCAACTGCCCTAAGGCCACGGCGTGGGGCTCGCTCTTCTCCCGCTGCAGGCGCTTTTCGGCCGCGCGTCAATGAAGCGAACGGGAGCGAGTCGAGGGCCAAGGTAGGCAGAGAGCCTCTCGCCGAGGTCTCTCCCGGTGCCTCCTCTCTCCCCGTGGCCCTTTTCCGAGCCGGGCAGTTTCGCGAGGCCTCCCCGCCGCTCGCGGCCGGCCTTTCCTCATGCTAGATACGCTCCGACCCGCGGTCTCCCCCTTCGCGTCGGAGATGGCGCTCTGCAAGACGGTGGCGTGGCTGAACGAGCAGCTGGAGGTGGGCAACGAGCGGCTGTTGCTGATGGACTGCCGCCCGCAGGAGCTCTACGAGTCCTCGCACATCGAGTCGGCCATCAGCGTGGCCTTGCCGGGCATCATGCTGAGGCGGCTGCAGAAGGGCAACCTGCCGCTCCGCGCCCTCTTCGCCAGCGGCGAGGAAGAGCGCGAGAAATTCGCCCGCCGCTGCGGCACCGACACCGTCGTCCTTTACGACGAGAGCAGCAGCGAGTGGAACGAGAACACGGCCGGCGACTCGGTCCTGGGGCTGCTCCTCAAGCGCCTCAAAGACGACGGCTGCAAGGCCTTCTACCTGGAAGGTAAGGGGTTAAAAGCGGCAGAGCGCGGCTGGGCGCCCGGCCAGCCTGAGCAGGAGGGGGAGGCGGAGGAGGAGGGGAAGCGGGACGGGATCCCCGGAATCTCTCTCCCCCCCTCCCCGGCCTCCTTTCCTTCCTTCCTCCCTTCCTTCCGCTCCATCCGGCGGCTCTTCTCCCCCCTCCCTCTGGGAGCCTAGGGAGCGTCTAGACTCCAGCCCCCCTCCCCTCCGTCTGGGCACAAAGCGTCCTCAACTGTCCCCCCCCCCTCCGCCTTCTTTTATGATACTGAGCGATGCCAGATGGTCCTGGGTTTGTCAGAGGGGAGGAAAAAAAGAACTTTAAAAAAAAGCCACATTGTGGAGCCAGGAAAACATGCCCGCCTCCCCTGCTCTCTCGCCTCTTTCGGGCGCCTACCACGGACAGCAATGAGCGGGGGAGCCTGAGGTCGCTTGTAGTCTCTCTCAGGGATAACTTTGAAGTCTTCGCGGCTTTCTCCAAAATGGCCCCATCTTTAACACACACACACCCCGCCAAATCCATCCAGAAGATTGTCAGGACAGGTTTCTTTTGCTTAAGGAAGGCAAGTCCTAATTTTTTGACCAGAAACTCCAGGTTGGGGGGGGAAAGAAATGAACCCCAACTCTGAGTTTCCCCTTCTTCTAAGACTTTCTCTCCTTCTCTGCAGCCCCCCCCCCAAAATGCAAATACAGTAATGTGCTGGGCACCAGAGTTTGGAAAAAGTTACTGCTTGCAGGCAAGAGTTAGCAGGATCCTGCAGCCAGCAGGGACAGTGGGAGATGTAATACCAAAAATAATTTTTTTAAAAAAATCAGTTCAGGCTGTGCATGGAAGAATTTAGAGGCAGAAGTCTCCCCCCCCACACACACACACACACTAAAAGGAACAGCAAGACCCCCAAAGTCCAGTGTCAGATTTTGAAAGAATGCACATTAAACAGAAAAGGGCCCTACTCCCTAGTTTTCTGACTGGAGAAGGTGAGCCAGGAAAATAGAGGAGTCCATTCATGCCTTTAGCTTTACTATGGTCTGCCCTGCAAACTGCTAGAGATGAGTCTGAGGTCAGCAAGCAGATCAAAATATCCCAAATGCAGGGACTTTGTGGAGCTGTAAAAAATTGCTACTTACAATGTCTGAAATTGAAAGGAAGCCCTTTCAAAGGAGGGATGGATGCCCTTAAAGCACAGACAACTGATAATCCTATTACATCCTGTTTCCTTTTGTTTGGAACCTGGAGAACTGAACTCTTGATAGGAGGAGGTGGTGATAGTAGGGCTATTAAGAGTCATCCCATAAAAAAACAGTGAAGGAAAACAAAATGCTTCCATGGGATCCCCTGAATTTTGGTTTATTTCATCAGTCCTTAATAGGGTGGCATGATTCCAAATGGGTATTTTGTTCTTTTGTGGTTAGACAGGCCAAGGCATTTGGGACAGAGGTATATGTGTGTGAGAGAGAAACATCTCAGGTATGGCCTTGTGGGGGTAAAACGCAACCAAGCTAAAGAACTGGTGGTTCTGTGCCTTTTAGCGTTGATAAATATTCCACAAAAGTTGCTGCTTTTTCACCACTGAAGGGTGGATCTAGTGCTGCCATTGAATTAACTTACATGGCTTAAGGCAGCTTGTTTTACTTACATAGAATTTATTTTGCCAAGGATTGAAGGAGCCTCTTTTGCTTTTGATAATCTCTACTCTCTTCTCTTGTGTCTTGTTTATTTTGTAATTTCTTCCCTGATCTCTTGAATCCCACAGGAATGAAACTTACTTCTTTCTTTCTATATTTCTGCTTTTTCCTCCCAGGTGGTTTTAGCAAATTCCAGGCAGAGTATGCCCTGCACTGCGAAACTAACCTAGACAGTTCATGTAGCAGCAGTTCTCCTCCATTGCCAGTTCTGGGCTTAGGCGGCCTCCGAATCAGCTCAGACTCCTCATCAGACATTGAGTCCGACATTGACAGGGATCCCAACAGTGCTACTGACTCTGATGGCAGCCCCTTGTCCAACAACCAGCCTTCGTTTCCAGTGGAGATTCTACCTTACCTCTATCTGGGCTGTGCCAAGGATTCTACTAATTTGGATGTTCTGGAAGAGTTCGGCATCAAATACATCCTGAATGTCACTCCCAACCTGCCTAATCTTTTTGAGAATGCTGGCGAGTTTAAATACAAGCAGATTCCTATCTCCGACCACTGGAGCCAAAATTTGTCTCAGTTCTTTCCTGAGGCCATCTCTTTTATAGGTGAGATTTCGTAAGCCAGAGATCTGAATATATCTTGTCATTGCTAGCGTTGTTACTTCATTAGCAGCATGCCTTGCACTGTCTAATCGGTATGTACTGTTCAACTTTCAAACCCTTTTAAAATGTAAGAGACAGAAAGATTATGGAATTCCCCAGGGTTTAGCCATGTCCTGTGGCATAGTTTAAGATTGCCAGATAGTTCATATTTAGGTCATCTGTCTGTATTCTGAAGTAGCATTTTCTTTTTATTTATAGTTTCCTGTAGTGATTCTAATAGCCTGTATTCACTTTTATGTTTTTTAAAACAACCATTCCCCAAAGAAAGTTTGTGTCAAAAATACTAATCTGGAAAATGATATATTTCAATTGGCTGATTCTTCAACCAATTGTAGATTGAACATAAGACAGCAAACTTGTACACACTTTGCTTATATGAAAATAAAGAAAAGTTCACACTGCCTGGCTCTTTTACAGTTTTATTGAGTTCCTGAGACTGAAGCCAATCTAATCTAAATATTGCCTTTTAAACCGTTCATTACAGATAATCTTTGTATCACAAGCAATTATTATTTAACATATAAGAGGAATGCATGCATAGGTTTTGCCATAAATGTAGATGTGGTTTTCTTTCCTTTCTTTTTGTGAAACCATCCAGTTATGCCTTTCCTCCCTGCCCCCTCCAGACCCATGTTGGGAGGGCCATTGCCTTACTGTGCTGTAATCTGATTGAGTGATACTGGTAATAGGGCAGAATGTAGGTAATCTGAGCACAGCAAGAAGAAACTGTGAGCTAGGAAATGCAGAGAAACTAATCTCCAGGCATTAGAATGCACTTCCTATTACAAAGGAACCCATTTTCTAGCAGTGTTGACATCCTGTTTCTCCTAATGGGCTGTCCCCTGTGACTTCTCTTTATTTTAAAAGGCCTGAATACCTCCATTGTTCAACTGCACTGCACAACTGTTGCGAGAATAATTTAATAGACCTTTGCAATCTGCTTGTCTCTATAAAAGAATGACATTGTAGAGTCTCCTCATTCAACTGCATGCTAGGGGAGACATAGACAGAACTGGGTTTGTGGCCAAGCATTAATAGTCTCTTCAAGGAAAAAAAAACAAGGAATGCTTTCTCCCAGAAACTTCTGCCTGTTTCTGCTCATTGCAAGAAATGCCCCCTATTGCTATGTACCTGCTTTCTTCCATGCTGCAGCTTTTCATATCTTACTCTTTATGGAGTGAAATCTTGTATTCAGTCAACAAAATTCAATCAGCAGTGAAGCTCCCATTACAGTCCACTTCCAATTACAGGTTGGAACTTAAAGAATACTTCCTGCACTTCAAAAATGGGTGTGTCGGACAGAAGAAGGTGAAACCATTTCTGCCCATTTTTGTGTGTGCAGAAGTGTGGATACTATCCTTCTTAGAAGATTTTGTTGTGCAGAAGAAACTATTCTAGCTGAGTTTCTTGATTGTGCATCTTTAGCACAATCAACTGGTCAGGATAGGTTTCTTTTGGTACAATCCAGCAAAAATGACACCATGTCACGGGGCTCATTTTGAACTGTCCCAGATACATCAGGAGTTCAGCATACTTCTGAAAGACCCAACATCTGCTTCAAACTATTTG
This sequence comes from Pogona vitticeps, assembly GCF_051106095.1. Taxonomy (NCBI): domain Eukaryota; kingdom Metazoa; phylum Chordata; class Lepidosauria; order Squamata; family Agamidae; genus Pogona; species Pogona vitticeps. Next base: position 154,334,812 of record NC_135787.1, on the reverse strand, counting down.
GTGTAGCTTCAGGCATGTGAAAAGGGGCAGAAGGACAGTGGAAACAGTATTACAAAAGTAGGAGAGCTACTGTCTCCCAAATGTTCTGGATGACACCTGGGGATGCTTTAGCTGTGCATTTCCTACATTGGCAGGGGGTTGTATTAGATGACCTTTCCAACCCTACAATTCTGTGATTCTTTCATTATTACTGATCACAGGCCAAGTCAACTGGGATGTATGGAATGCCCTAGGTTCCATGCTCTTTCAATAGTAATTCTTAATATGCATGCCTTTGGATCTCATCTCAGTTACACTGTGTCCTGAAATGTTTACCCAAGTTGGAAGAAAATGTGTATCTCATGGTTTCTTTTCCTTGTCATCTTCTCATCATAGATGAAGCCCGTGGGAAGAACTGTGGAGTGCTTGTTCACTGCCTGGCAGGAATCAGCCGGTCAGTCACAGTGACAGTCGCATATCTTATGCAAAAGCTCAACCTGTCAATGAATGATGCTTATGACATTGTCAAGATGAAGAAATCCAACATCTCTCCCAACTTCAACTTCATGGGACAGCTGCTGGACTTTGAGAGGACTCTAGGACTGAATAGCCCTTGCGACAACCGTGTGCCCAGCCAGCAGCTGTATTTCACCACTCCTGCCAACCAAAATGTCTTCCAGGTGGACTCTCTACAGTCCACGTGAGTGCCAGCCAGTTCCAGCTCTTCCAACCTTGGGTCAAGTGATCATTCCTCGATGCTTCTATTTGATGGCAGCAAGGGAGTGCCGCTCTCTTTGTGGGCACCGCGATTGAGCAGCGGCTGCCTGTGTGCTAAACAAAATAAAAGGTTAAAAAGTTCGGAATCAGCTATTGGAAAGGAAGGAAACTTACTCAGTTCTCCAGGGTTAGGGTGGGTGGGGTGGGGGTGAGAGGAACTTCATTTGTTGCCTAGGTAAGCAGCATATTTTGCTCAATGCACAAAGATCCCACCTATGCAAGGACTTGGAACTGAGGACTTCCAAACACAAATAGGGGGAAATAGACACTCTGAACACATGTCCTCTGTTGTGAGACTGGGAGAAATGTATTACTTGCATTTTTAATATATATGTGGTTGTCTTCAGTGAAGACTAAATGTTTATTTTCTTTTTCCTTATATTGATTTAGAGGAGCCAAAGAGAGAGGTTTCAGCTCAGTATATTTTGAATGTTTGTTTGCCAAGAGCATTGTCAGGCTTGGCTTGATTGATGTAAATGTTTTAAATCTCAAATTGATAATCAACATCAGTTTAATGATAGGTACATGAGGTCAACTAGAGGGATGTCATTTTTCTCCACTCTTGAGTAATCCATTCATTTTGCCTGCGAATGGTAAATTTGCAGCATGCTTACTTTTCTTGTTGAAACTAAGTACATTTTCTTCCTTCATTAGAAAATGGATGTCTCTGCTTTTGAGGTTTGTTTATTCACACTGTGTGAATGGATTATGTCTTCTTCTTTATTATTTCTGGTGGTGAATTATCTTCTTCTTTTTTCTCTCTCTCTGAGTGTGCCATCAATGTAGGATTTTGTTTTGACATCAATTTTTTGGCCTTACCTTTGTAAATAGCTTAACTTGCTTTTTTCTTTTTCTTTTGGAAGAGAGTTCTATCTTTGAACAGAAGAATTAATTTTTGTCCTGTTCTAAATAAAAAGAAATTGTTATGTGCGAAACAGTGCATTACCTCTGTACAAACTCTTCAGGGAGCTTGACCTCAAATGCAATATTTTGCATTTATTTTTGTATAAAACTGGAAGTGTGTGTGTGAGCATTGCGCACTTGTGTATATGCAAGAAGATCTTGCACACAATTGTCAATAAGGGAGAGTCTCTAATTTGCCAGTGTAAATGGGATTTTATTCTGAGAATGTAAGATCATAAATTATTAATAAATGACTATTTTTGGCTATTGAGAACTGGATTGGTTTATCTTCTACATAAGGATTGCCATAATCAAGGAAAAAGGTGAAACATTTTTAACATTATCAGGTAGGCGGTGTAAATGGCATGCCTTTTGATTTTAAAGCACTTTCAACTCCATGCAGAGAATGTGGGTCTGTTCTTTTAGGCAAATTCTTGCGTGCATGGTCACTTGCTAGATCAGGAACTGGAGGTGGCATCTGAATGCAGCTCAGGTCTCTGCACTGCGTTCCATTCAAGGAGCATTATTTCACATGCCTACTGAAGTGGGCCTTTGCACTGGTATGGTATTTGCACAGGGATGTAGAGTTGAGGAATAATCCCACCTGTTGCAAACATGTAGAATCTAGTACAACGACCAATCTTCACGAAATGTACTTTAAGGAATCTGTAGCATTAAAGGATCCTAGTTATTTTGCAGTTGTAACAAAATTAATTTTTACGCAGGTCTTTTATATGCTCCACAGACAGTTCCTATAAAACTAGCATAATTCAGCAAGGTGGAGCCATTGTTGAGCCAGGTGCTGGAGTTTGGGCATTGAAACCCCAACTACAACTCCTAGGGAAGAGGCCAGCTGAGATCACGTGCAGCATATGTGGCTGATGGGATTATGTGTCCTGCCATCCATGTGGACTTAGTCCCAGAGCACCACCAGACAGAAGGATTGGTAAACAGCTTCATGTAAAGAAAACCCTGGAAAGGGCAGCCATAAGACAACATCAACTTATTGGCACAGAATTATTAATTATAGGTTTCACAGTCTTGGAGCTGTGACATACAAAAACACCTGATGATGTACAAACTATGAAAACCTTATAAAATCCATGAAAGATGCTGACACTCAAACATCCTATTTGAATATTAAGCAGTACTATTTCTTACAATGAATACCAGGCCCACCACTGAACTATAACATGTTTTATATGCCTATATAAGTATATGTGAATAGGACTGCAGTTCTGGCCTCTTATTGTAGCTATAGTTAAGATACACACATCACATAATCTTACTCTTTCATCATTCTAGTACTGTAGGAAACTCTGAAACTGATGAGCAGAAGATTCAGGACAAAAATGGAAAGTGCGGCAGAATGTATGAAGACTCTTGATTGAATGGGAGGTTGGATGATACACTCTAGTCCCTCCCATTGTTCCTTTCCATGTTGAGCAGTGAAATCTGTTCAAGTTCAGTTGAGTAGGTGAGAAGGCACAGGGAGCAGAGGTGGAGCAAAGTGAGCAGGACTAGCACGCACAAGCTCCATTCATCTGCGCACTTAACAGCCCTCACCTTTTCAACCTAACACCTGGATAGGATAGCGCTAAAGTCGGTAGATCTTTGTTCCCTTAAAATCATCCACTTTCATAATTCCATTCCCATAAACACCTGTTAAGAACCTGCATGTAGATGGCATGCAATTCTTGTTTCATTTTGCATGGATGACAATATGGAGCTATGTAGAGAAAACTAAGGTGAAGTATATGACCAGTGTATGTATATGCATAAATTGTAGTGGCTGAAATCTTTGTTTTTGCCATGCATCCAATGGCACTTTGTACACATTCTTGTCTTTTTATGATAATCATACAAGGGGTGTTCACCAGTCCCTTGAACATGCAAAAGCCCATTGTTTCTAAGGGGCTGGTCTCCAGCTTCCATGACCACAAAGCAAAGATCACCGGAGCAATCACAGAATGTTCTGCCTGTGAAGCAGTTACTCTTAGTGGCTGGTAACAAGATTCTGACTAGCATTTCTTTCTTTTTTTAAATCTCCAGATTATTCCTTTTTCCAAAAATGTGAATAAATCAATTTGTAGCAATGGAAATACAGTGCTCCAAGACCTCCTGTTCATTTCAACCATGGTATATGTGTAGCCTTTGACCAAACCTGGGGGATGGAGCGGTAGACAGGAGGGCCTGGCGTGCTCTGATCCATGGGGCTACGAAGGAGTCAGACATGACTTAATGACTAAACAACAACAATAATATGTGTAGCCAAAAAAGAAGGCTGCTGCTTCTTAATTTATCATCTGGACAAAATCTGGGGAAGAGAAATCACGCATAGTGTTAAATGTTGCAAGGGGGTGAATTGAACAGGTAATTCAAAAGGAAGCATGGAGTGAATCAATGGCCAGTATCCTGTTTGAGTTTTACACGCATGCAATGTCAGCTGCAGAAGCTGCCCCAGCACTGATGAAGTGCAGATGGTATGCTGGGTTGTATGTTGCTGATCAGCACGTCATCAGATCACCACGGCAGCTTCTGTATGGTTGGGGTTGCCCTTACATGTAAATACGGAACAGGGCACTGATGTCATAGGTTGGAATCCAATTAGAATGTGCCCCTATGGTTTGCAGAGAATCCAGCACTGATTAATAACAATTGTGTGCCATCAAGTCAATTTTGACTGATGGCAACCCTTTTCAGAGTTTTCCAGGTAGAGGGTATTCAGAAGTGGTTTACCTTTCCCTTCTTCTGGGGGCACCTGGGACTGTGCAGCTTGCCCAAGGCCACACAGACCAGCTCTTCTGAGATGCACAGTGGGAAATTGGACTTGGCAGCCAGATACCTAACTCACTGAGTTATCCAGCCAGCTAATCTTTCCCTGAGGGGCACAAAATGAGGCTTTTATTGTAGAGTCATCTGAGACTCATTCAGACAATTTCACTCAGGGCCTGGGCTACGTGTCCACTACACCCTGCTTGTAACCTTTTTGTCTTTTCCTCATGTTTTCCCCAATCATTAAACACACACACACACACACACACACACACACACACACACACACACACACACACACACACACACACACACACACACACAGAGAGAGAGAGAGAGAGAGAGAGAGAGAGAGAGAGAGAGAGAGAGAGAGAGAGAGAGTGTTAAGGAGCAAAAGCCAGACCATCTGGACAATGCCTTTTGATTGGCAGTGCCGGAAGACAAGTGACCCAGCACTGAGCATTTTCTTCTTGGCCATTCCTGAGCTGTGGTGTTCAAAAGTGCAAACAGTTCTAGCAACATCCTGTCCAGCTGCAGCTCAAGTGTCTTCTTCTTCTTCTTCTTCTTCTTCTTCTTCTTCTTCTTCTTCTTCTTCTTCTTCTTCTTCTTCTTCTTCTTCTTCTTCTTCTTCTTCTTCTTCTTCTTTAATAGTATGGTCTGTGGATAATTTTAGGCAGTTTCCCCTTTGTAGATTATTAATCTCCTTTCTTCATTGAGCCCATGGAGCCAGGCTCCCACTGTTCTGCTGAAACCAACAGATGGCCTCCCTGCCACTTCCTCTCATTTCGCTGTGGGTTTGCTGTCAGGCCACTTCTGAAATTAATAATGTTCCCTGGCCGAGTGCCACAGGCCATTACCACAAAGGGGAAGTAACACATCTGAATAGCAGGAAGCCAGAGAGGCTCACTGTGAACTAAACCAGCTGAGCATAGTTCGAGCCTCTCCCATTCAGCAAGTGTATGGCTTCCTTTTTTCATCCCTTCTCTCCTTCCCCCCGCCTCCTAATTTTAAAAGGGAGTTCTCTGCAAACTCTTTTTTTTTAATTTTATCATCAATTCATGCCGACAAGGCATTACAGCAAAGTGCACATTGTCTTCATATTGTGTTTCAGGGGTGGACAGAACAGGGAAAGCTCCAATGTGCTAGGAATGTCAGGTCTTTAAACTTTATAGCATCTCTCTCCCTCAAAGAAAAAGAAAAGAAAGAAAAAGAAAGAAAAATAAAAATAAAAATAAGAAAAAAAGAAAGAAAGAAAGAAAGAAAGAAAGAAAGAAAGAAAGAAAGAAAGAAAGAAAGAAAGAAAGAAAGAAAGAAAGAAAGAAAGAAAGAAAAAGACTAAATCTCTTCTTTCTGCCTGGAAACTTGTACACAGACAGGGTAGTTCCCACAAATCCACCCCAGGTGATAGCCACATGCAACAAGAGCAGCAAGGACACTTGCAGGCATTTTAATATAACAGAGTTTTATTGGGCATAAAAAAAAAAGAAGTGAGCTGAGATGGGCTATGGTCCACAAAAGCTTCTGTTAAGTAAAATTTGTTAATCTTTAGGATGCCACAAATTATTTGTTGTCATGTGGAGAGAGAGAGAGAACGAGAGAGAACTAGAAGGCAAATTCAAATCAGCTAAGAAATTGAGCTTATTTCTGCCTCTCAGGAGACCCTACCTTATAGGGTCGTTCTGAGGATAAATCAGAAGGAGAATGCCATGTGCACCTTGGACCAGAGGTATATAATGCAATGAAATGAATAGACCAGTGAGGACCCTGGTTTGCAAAGTGGCTTACATCCACATTCAGATCCAAATGCACAATTCACAGAGTCTTGAAAAGGTGTGTTAATCCTCTTATATAAGTGAACCCTGTGGCTCTTTGCTTTAGATTAATTCCTTGATCCAAAGCTGACTGTGTAAGACTGCTTATCACGAGCATGGGTGTTTTCGTTCATGTTGTCGAGGGGTCAGCCTGTGTCACCAATGAAACCAGAGAGGATTTTCTTTGCAGGTCGTTTTTGAAAGTTCCTAAGTCACCAGGCTTTCCTTTTTCCTTCCTCCTTGAACAAAAGAGCAAACATTAAACTAGTTGTTCTGAAACCCATCCAATTTCTCCCAGGGAACAGCAAGTTTTGTTTTTGATTTTGTTTTTTGAGAATGAAGGGGAAGCCAGATTGTTGTGACCATGACTCTAGTGATTTCAGGAAAGCCATGTGTTATGCATAGAAGGAAAGGAATCATTTTGGAAGCTACAAAAACTGGAGCCATATGGGGCTCTCTACCAGGGTAGCCATTTCACGGTACCAGTTATCTCCCACAGAAGAAACTGAACCATCCTTTCCTCCCCAGCCACAAATGAATTTCATTCACTTTGCTTTCCCTATCAAAGCTGCTGCAGTGGCTGAGAAAATGTCTCTTTTTAAAAATTCTCTGTGCTTGCATTCAAGTCCAACAACTCATAAGGAAGTGGAGATTTCATCTGGAAATGGACTAGTGCAGTGGAGGCTAGTCTGTTAGAGCAAATCAAGTACTGCCCCACCCCAGACTCAGGTGGTTCAGCCAGCTAGAAATGTGAGGAACATTTCCAATACGTAGGCACACTGTTTTCAGGCAAAAATGCAAAACCAGAACAACTCCGGGTGCTTGTGCTATTCTGGAGTGTTGATGGAGTACAGCAAGGATATGCCGGGCACCTCCACAACAGACCTTTCATATCCTATTTGGCTTTTATAGAAATCAAAAGGTGGTCGGCAGTTTGAATGGATGAAAGGAAAAACTGAAAATATTCTGAGCACCTGGTGCCAAAGGAGAAGACGAATGACAGCTGAACCCTCCAATGAAACCCATATTTCCTCTGGACAGTCCTCCTCGTATAAGTCATCAAGTGTAGACAAACCAAGTGATTTGCACCAGTCATATCAACAAAGATATCAGTGTGAATAAGGGAGGTATAGAGGTCACCCCAGGAATGATCCACCACAATCGGAAAATGTATGTCAGAAACAGTTCTGACACCGTGCAATAGTGGTAGAGAAGAATTCAAATAGAAGAACTCTGTCAATCCAGTGGCTGGAGAACAAGAACACTCACTTGGCAGTTCTCAAAATCCAGTTAGAGCTGAAATACTGTTTGTTAGGGCTGCACATGGTTTTTTTAGAAGCAGTTATTCCATTACTGAAATGGAATTTGGAGTACCGAAATGAAGCTTTTAATACAAATAGGGCCAGCCCTCCCATTAACTGGAGAAGAGCAACGGTCTCAGGTGGAAGATCCTGGGGGGCTCTTTGAGTGTGCTATAGGGCCTGCTGTTTGCCTTCAGAGCAAGACTGCTCCTTCCAAGTACAGGAAAGAATCCATTTCATTGCCAGTGTTGACAATAAAGGTCAATGCTAGTATGCTCACATTTGTACATGGAGTGGAACATGCAGTCATCTTGCCCTTTGTGTCAGGCAGCAAAACATCTTGGTCCTGCATAGCCCATCACATAATAGAAGGAGGCGATAAGGCAGTGCGTACCCATTCTGCTATCCATAAGCAGGGTTGGCCAAACAGATTTACGAGGCGTCAGCACTACCAGCGAGGGATTAAGGAAGTCACTAGTCACTTACAGGTACTTAGCATGGTATAGTGGACAGAGTGATGGATCAGGACTCTGGAGACCAGGGTTCAAACCACCACTTGGTCATGGAAACTCACTGGAAGAGTGGAACTGGCAAAACCACTCCTTAAATATCCCACTTAGCTTGAAAGCCCTATTAGGCTCCCTATAAGTTGGCGCCAACTTGATGGCACATAACGAAACTACTACCTGCTTTTGGGGCCGTAGGAGCCACAACAAGGGACTCCGCATCTGCCCTCAACTAGATGACACTTTGTGTTGTGTGTCCTTGGTGTACTCCTTTTATGACTATGTTCGGGGGGGAAATATGGAAGTCCAATTTTTTTTTGTTGCTCTGGCTGGCCACACACATACAGCTTATAGAGAAGCATCTGTCTTCTCTGGAAGGAAAAGAAAGCACCTAGGTAGGAGGTTTGGACATTAAGTTTGTCATTGTCTACAACAGGCGCCTGGACATACCCATGTGCCTAACACATGTTCCCATAATTCATAATAATGTGTAACAAGAGAATGGAGGGTATGTTTAGATGTAGTGTGTGAAGGGGAAGAGAAACCCCACTGGAGGGAATCAAGCAGGGTTGTGGGTCTATATTTGGGAGGGGAAACCATTCTAATCTGTTTCGCAACTGTCTCTGTTCAGCAAGAGACAAGACAAAGTATTCACCAGCTGGCTTTGTTCCAGCAATAAATTTTCCAGCTTTCCTGTACTGAGCATAATTTTGGGAAAGAAAGAAAGAAAAATAACAACAAGAAGAAAGATACTACATGGGAGGTCTGTTTACTTTCTGCTGGAAACTGGGGTGAAGACCTTGTGCTTAATTAATCCAGACCAATGGAATCTGTTAAAGACATCTCCTGTTCTCTTTGTGTGTGTGTTTGTGTGTGAGTGTTCCTGTCAGCTCTACTGGATTGGTTTACAATTCTTTATATAATGCCACAGAATTAGTCTCCTGCCTTCTTCAGTCTGTTAAACAAACCAGTTGGCTTACTATCAACATACTATATTTTCATTTCATGTAGTCTCATTCAGATTAATGTTGATCAGACAAACAGAATAATTAAATGTAGCTGCATTTGCTTCCCTTTCCAGAATGTCAGCCAAACCCGGTACTTGTGACCTAATTTATTCCCCAGCAGTGGTCATAAAGTATGCCATCACAGGTTTAACTGTATTTTCCTGTTATGGCCATTGTTAAAATAACATTTTGGTTCCTCCTACAAAATTTTCAATCATTTAACTTTGCAATCTCACCCCTTCATACTGAACAAGTGAAAGAAGAAAGTGCAAAAGCAAGATTGTGATTGAACATTAAAAGACAAAAATAATGACTACGAACTGAATACCGTATTTTTCGCTCCATAAGACGCACCTTTCCATAAGACGCACCAATTTTTAGGAGAAGAAAACAGGAAAATATAATCTGTTTTCTTCGCTCCATAAGACACACAGACTTTCCACCCCCCCCTATTTTGTGGGAAAAAAGTGTGTCTTATGGTGCGAAAAATACGGTAACTTTCCAATTGATGCTGAAGAGACTGAAACTGACTGCACAGCCTAATGCAGCCTAAAATGTCCCTTTGTCGCTGCTTGGAGTCTGTACTGCAATGGATGCAGGAAAATGGGCTGAGGCTGAAACCGGACAAGACAGAGGTCCTGAGGGTGGGTGGAGCCTCCATCAGCAGTTTGGGAAACTTCCTCTCTTTTGGGGGTGTGTGACTCTCACTGCGAAGAATGAGGGGATACACCTGGACCTGGCACTTACCATGGAAACTCAGGTGGTGTTGGTGGTCCATTCTGCATATTTCCATCCTTGGCGGATTGCCCAGCTTCATCCCTATCTTGATGTTGGGGTGCTCATCACTCTGGTCCATGTGCTCGTAATCTCAAGATTGGACCACTGCAATGCACTTTACGTTGGGCTACTTCTGAGATTGATGCGGAAGCTCCATATGGTGCAGAATGCGGTGGCCAGATTTCTTACCGGAGTGAGGAAATACCAACATATCACTCCCACTCTGGCCGCCTTGCATTGGCTGCCCGTACGCTTCCATGTTGTTTTCAAAGTTTTAATGATTACATGCAAGGCCCTAAATGGTTTAGGACCTTGATACTTCACGGAGCGCCTTCTCCCGCCTAGATCTATCTGTACCACCCGATCTAGCCAGGAGGGGCTATTGAGGAGCCTAACACCAAGGGAGGCCCAGAAAGAAAAAACAAGACACCAGGCCTTCTCAGCAGTGGCTCCTTCTCTCTGGAACAAACTCCCCTCTGAGATTCAATTGGCCCCCTCCCTGGGTATATATATATATATACAGTGGTGCCTCACTTAGCGATGTTAATCTGTTCCGGAAAAAACATTGCTAAGTGATTTAATCGCTAGGCGATTTTAAAAAGCCCATAGGAATGTATTAAAACGCATTTAATATGTTCCTATGGGCTAAAAACTTACTTTAAAGTAAAATTCCTTCATAGCGGCGGCCATTTTGGGTGCCTCTACAGCAAGGCAAAACAGCGGTGGCCATTTTGTTTTTGTGGCGGCCACTTTGGAACCACCAATCAGCTGTTTAAAAAAGTTTGCTTTGCCATGATCGCTCCCCCGCGATCATCGCAAAGCGAATTTTAGCCATAGAGGACATCACTAAGCGTTCACTCCAGCGATGGCCAAAAGTCCATCGCAAAGCGATTTCATCAACGGAGCGATTGCTAAGTGAGGCACCACTGTATATTGAATTGTTTTTATCTTGCATATTGTGAGCCTCCCAGAGTAGACTATGTCTAGATGGGTGGCATATAAATGCAATAAATATTAAATATATATATTAAAATAGCACTTGCCTATTTTGGAGCCACATAGCTCTGTTGGTTCATATTCAGCTTGTGATCTACAATAGTGGTTTCCAACCTTGGGTTTTTAGATGTTCTTGAACTACAGCTCCTGGAAATCCTGGCCAGCACATTTAGTGGTGAAGGCTTCTGGGAGTTTTCATTCAAAAACATCTGGAGACCCAAGGTTGGAAACCACTGATCTAAAACAATTCCAAGATCTCCCATCTTGTAACTGTGTGCTTGGTCCCCCCCCCCCTTATTGGTGTAGAACCTTGCACTTATCCTTGTTAAATTTCATTCTGTGGTTTTCAGCCCAGTGCTTGAGCCTATCAAGATCTTTTTGAATTTTGTTTCTGTCACTCACAAATCTGATAAGCATTCCCTGCACCCTCTAATCCAGGGGTCTCCAAGCTCTTCAGCATGAGAGCCACATCATATATTTTACACATTTTTGAGAGCCAAAGGAAGACACATACGTCCACGCTCACACGCATGCATGCACGGGCTGAAGGGAACAGATCTGAGCCTGCGGACCTGAGCCTGTGGTGTTCGATGGGCTGGATAAAAAGGCAAGGTGGGCCAGATGTGGCCTGTGGGCCATAGTTTGGAGACTCCTGCTCTAATCTAAATCCTTAAAAACTGTTGATGAGCACTGGACCCAAGACTGAGACTTGTTGCACCCCACTTGTTATCTCCTCCCAGTTTGAGAAAGAGCCATTGATAAGCACTCTCTGAGTATGAATCTGTATATCCACCTGACAGTTGTTGTATCCAGCCCACACTTAGTGTGCTAATCAGAATATCATGGGGCACTTGTCAAAGGTTTTGCTGAAATATGTCTACAGCATCCACCACAGAGATTACCCAATTTAAAAATGATATAAGATTAGTTTGGCAGGATTTGTTCTTGACAAATCTGTGTTGGCTTCTAATTAATACTTAATGAGAAGAAGGCTGAGACTTGGAAGGGTAGCTATGAAGGAACCATAGAAGGTATTCAAGTGAAAGGAAGTGTTATTGGAGACCAAGGCTAAGAGCACCAACAGCATTATATTTTGTATTACTATGTATTGATATGAAAGCAGAATGATAAAGAAAGAAAGCGAAGTAGATTATGGTGCTGGTGGAGAGCTTGTGGATATCATGGGCTGCCAGAAAGATGAAGAAGTGGAAATTACTCATTCATGAAGTTGCCGTACATCATGATGACTTGACAGCACACTACTACCACCACCACCGCAACGTATCTAGAAGGCCCTAGATCAAAGTGCCACAACCACACTTGAAACAGCTAAGCACAAGAGAGTGCTTATTCCGTTAAAGGGTCTATTTACTTGCATGTGCAAAAGTACTATATTCTGTTTCACTATTTGTTCATTTTATTCTGATAATTTTTTAGGAAAAAATGACAATGATATTCATTACATAAACATGAAATGTGCACCTCATATCCTTCAGAGCACAGAAAAGTGGAGTGTGTGTTTCTTTCTTCTGTTATTCAGGTTTATCCTGCTTAGTAAAGAATTCACATAGAATGCTCTTCTAAGGGTTCTTTTCTCTTCTAATTGGATCTGAAATCAATTTCATCCCAAACATGATGTTGGTGAATTTTGATCAGATTCTTCAAAAACAAATGTGCTGACCAAATTTCATAGATAACAGCTATCTCCAGAATGGAATGTATTGGGTCATATAGCTGATAAAGATGTGGAGTTTTTCAAAAAATTTAAAAAAAAAAAAAAAAAAAAAAGGAAAAGGAAAGAATACACAACAATTTAAATCTAGTCTTGATTTGGAATTGTTGGCAATTTGAAAGAATCTTCTGTTTCAAAATCTGTCCCATCTAAGTCTGTTTTAAAAATAGAAATATCTGGGGAATAGTGACCTTGGAATTCTCCATCAACTGTTAGCGCCTGGGCAGTAGATTGATTAGACTTACAGATCCCATGGCCACAGGCTTTCCCCTGATTGTGAGAGACACCTCACCTCTTTATGGGACAAAAGCAAAGCAAAGCAAAGCAAAACAACAAACAAGAAAATTGTTTGTGGCATCTTAAGGATGAATTGCTGCATTTTAATGTGCTCTTTTGTGGATCAAGTCTACTTCCTAAGTTAGTCTTCAATGTGCCACAACATTTTTGTCTTTTTTGGTCTTGTTTTGTTTTGTCTGATATGCTTACAAAGACTAACATGGCTGCTTCTTTGAAAACATTGCACTTCTTTTAAAAGACAGTAATTCACTTACATTTGCGCATGTACGTTAGCATAATAAATTGTTTTGAAAACTCTCTCCTCCCTTTTCCTGTTTTATTTTTTTAATGAGACGTTTACTCTTTCTGTGGCAATGCATAAGTGGCCATCCTACATCTCATTGGGATTTGAACGATAACAACGCGGCCGTGTTAAAAGATGTGTCTATCTGGACTCTCCAGGGACATCAGCAACATCTACTGCTGTGGTGCTTTAAGGGACTTGCCCATCTCTGTGAGTTTCATTCCCACAGGATTCCGTTTTTGCAGCCTGAGCCAAGGGGTGTAATGAAAGGTGTGGGTAGTACTACCATACAGTTGGACCGAAAAAGATACACCCTCCTTCCCAAAGGATCTATCATATAATTAGTATGACTTGACAGAGACACCAATTATAGATTTAGATTTGGAAAAAAAAAATCCCTGCTTTTTGGATAGGGAAGACTGAGGTATGTTTTCATGCCAGGAAGGAAATGCAAGGCCTCTTATTGGCCACTTCTATAAAGTTCAAATGAATGAAACCATTTCTTTAAAGGAATGTATTACCCCTTTTATTACAGATTTACTTTAATCTTAAATCTTAGACTCCTAGAACTGCAGAGCTGGAACATTGGATCATTGAGCCCAACCCTTGTCAAGGAGGCACAGTGGGAATTTGAGCTCCCAATATGTGGCTCCACAGCCTATCTAAATTGAGCTATCCAGCAGTTTAAATTCAATTTTGAAGACTATGCTTTAATCTTTAAATTGATTTTCTTCTAAAAGAGGGACAGAAATATCATTTTGGATGTACACCTCGATGTGGACAGTGTGGCAGGGAAGCTGAAAGCTCTAATTCGAGCAAGATCATCCAAGGCAGAATGGTCAGGACTAAGACACAGGACTTATATCTTCTGTGGGAATTAATGGTCACATTAGCAGAAGAGAATTTATAATTGAAGTGGTGATGAAAGTGGAGAAATTATTGAAGGGCAGCTACTAGGTAGTAGCAACTATGTCAGATTACATAGGCCAGGGGTTTTCAACCTTAGGTAATCCAAGTGCTCTTGAACTTTAGTTCCCAGAAGCCTCCATAATCAGCTGCACTGCCCAGGGTTTCTGAGACTTGCAGTCCAGGACCACCTGGGTTATCAAAAGTTGGGAACCACTGACATAGGCAAAGATCTTTCATAAACAATAGCAGTGACAGTCAAGCTAACTCTCGTTCTGAGTATTTCATATCTAAGAAACCCAATGTTAAGAGGGAAAAAACGAAGTGAAGCAAGAAATATGGAGCTCCTAGGTAAAGGTAAAGGTTTCCCTTGACAATTCTTTTTGGTCCAGTCGTGTTTGCCTCTAGGGGGCGGTGCTCATCCCCATTTCCAAGCCATAGAGCCAGCGTTTGGTCCGAAGACAATCTTCCGTGGTCACATGGCCAGTGCGACTTAGAGACGGAACGCTGTTACCTTCCCACAGAGGTGGTCCCTATTTATCTACTTGCATTTGCATGCTTTCGAACTGCTAGGTTGGCGGGAGCTGGGACAAGCAACAGGCGCTCACTCCGTCACATGGATTCGATCTTACGACTGCTCGTCTTCTGACCCTGCAGCACAGGCTTCTGCGGTTTAGCCCACAGCGCCACCACGTCCCTATGGAGCTCCTAGTAATTGAAAAATTCATAACAATTGTGAATGAATGGGTGCTGTTGGATATAATTTCTGGAAACAAAGTATCTTGGATATAATTTCTGGAAACAAAATATATAACTACTATCCAGATACACCTAATACAAATGATAACATTGCACTGGAATGGATAAGCCTTACCCCAACTCAGTTGTAGTATTTTCCTTTCTTTTCCTGTCCTTTTAAAAAAAGAAGGGTTCAACTTTCAAATGCATTTGAATTGTTTGCAAAGAGAACCACTGTCCATGTCCCAGTGAAAGACTTTAAACCTGAACAGTATCTAAGTAGGTCTTCCTTTATTCAGTTAACATTTCCTTGACCTCATCTTTCAACCTTTCACATGGTAACCTCATGGCTTTGATAACAGCCATTCAACCCTCACCCCAGTTGATTTTGCTAAATACATCACATCAAGGCCTGGAGGAGAGGATTAACAGACTCCATCCTAATTACCTATTATTGTGTAGTTGTTAAAAAGATTTTGGCTCCAGAAGATGAGGGTATAGCCAGACAGAAGACAACCCAGAGTTCAAAAGTCTAGCAGTGTTTGGCTCCACAGGTCTATAAAATAGAAGTGTTGACAGAATGCAAACAGCCCACGTTCTGAGACACTCAGGCCAAGGAATCTGCAGCATAGCCCTCATGTGAATGTATGGGTTCATTAGTTTTCCCCTGTTGCGTGAATGCAAGGTTTTTTTTTTTCAATTTATTCCTGTCCCCATCATTTAGCTGGGGTGGATTCATTTTGTCAATTGTGTATATATTGCACAAGTGCACACACATTGAACAAGAGATATCACTTGATCACCCTGAAAATACATCACCATTCCAATCAATTATATATTTTTTTCACCTTTCATGAGATAGTCTGGTGGGATAGTCATGATAAATGCAACATCTTTAACATTTCCAGGCAGTGTTCATGCTTTTCCCCACCTCCCCAATTTTTCACCCTAGACTGATGAAAAGTTCAGGGGAACTCAAAAGCTTGCAGTCTTTGTCCATTTACTGTTGTTGCTATGTGTGCCATCACATTGTAGTTAAATTAAGGTGACGTGATTCCATGAATTAATGGACTCCAATAGCATCTATCATTAACTATCCTGATCATGTGTCATAAGTCAAAGATAGAGATGGGCACAAATTAAGTTGTGCCCCTTTGTCCTTCCATCAGCACCACAGGTGCCGTGCATTCCCTTCCCCCAACCCCTTGACTGGATGGCCCACTCACGTTGTTGCGTACTGCCGGGTCCTCCTCCTGCAGCAGCAGGCCATTGTGGATAGGAACTCAGGCTGCCCTTCCCCACCTCCTCCAGCAGCTGACTGCTCAATGGCTGTGCAGGGGGAATGCCCATCTCACCTCCTCACCTGAGTGGCCAGCTGCCAGAGGAGGCAGGAAAGGGAAACCCAAGCTCCTGTCCGCACTGGTCCGCTGTTGCAGAAGGAGGACTCTGGTGGCGCACAATGATGTGTGAGTGGGCCAATCATCTGGGGGGTTGGGGAAGGGAACGTGCGGCATCTATGGTGCTGTGTGGAGGACTTTGTAGAAAGGGGTATGATTTAATTAGTGCCCAACTGTAGTCAAAGACCATGAATTCCTTCGTTAAGTAAATACATCTCATGTTAAGTCTTCCCTTTTCCCCAACTGCCTTCCACTTTTCCTAGTACTGTATTATTATCTTTTCTGGTGAGGCTTCTCATATGTCTAAAGTACAATGCCCTCAGGTCAGTCATTTTTGTTTCTGTTGAATGCTCAGATTTAATCTCTTTGATTTAATCTATAACACACATTTTCTTTCTAGTGGTCCATGACAGCTATAATGTTCTCCTCCAACTTGTCTTTCAAATGAATCAATTTCTTTATAGCTTCCTTAATTGTTGAACTCTCACATCTGTAAACAATAATTTGGAATAGTATAGTCTGGATGATCTTGGCTTTACACTTAAGAATCCTTTCTAGTTCCTTCACAACTGGCTTTCCAAATCTTTTCTTTTTTTTGCCAATACTGTAGTTCCCTTGGACCCCTTTTTTTCTTTTTAACATTCAAGTGTAATCCTACTTTTACAGTTTCTTCTTTCATCTTAATCAATAGTCATTTCAGATCACTACAATTTTCAACTAATTATGATTATCTGCATATCTTAAATTATTTAGTTTCTTTCACAGATTTTCATTCCTCCATCTAAATCTAATCTACATTTCTGTATGATCTGTTCTGCACATAGATTACAAAGCTTTTCTCTGTCCCACGTTTATTCTCACAATAAATGAAGAAGGACAGGTTGAGAGAAAGAATGACTACCCAAGGCTGGTCCAATGGCTCAAGAGGAACTATTTTTTGTTTGTTTTTACCCTGTCTTTTTGGCTGAATAGTTCAGTGAGTTATATATCTGACTGCAGAGTCTGAGGTTGGGAGTTTGATTCCCCATTGTGTATTCCAGAAAAGCCAGCCTGTGTGGCCTTAGGCTAGCTGCACAGGCCCAGGGAGTCCCCAGCAGAAGGGAATGTAAACCACTTCTGAGTACTCTCCACTTAAAAAACCCTGAAAAGGGCTGCCATAAGTCAGAATTAACTTGACAGATGGTGTCCTGTACCAGAGAAACAACCATAACCTGAATTTCCTAGTTCCTTGTCCAACACTAAATGCAACTTACTGGCTCTTTCAAAAATCTTTTTTAAAATGAGGTCTAATTTCCCACATATGGGAAACCCATGACCCATAGGCTGCATTCATATATCAGAGGAAGCACATCTCCAGCTGATTCCAAGGAATAAAAATGATGTGACATAATTTTGTTTAGATCTGCTTGACCCTTTTTGCTGGTGCTTATATAGATCACTGTAGTGCTGTCTGATTAATAGCAAAGAGTAGAACACATTTGTGGTGGCAAGACCAAATTAGTCAATCTTTCCGCAGAGTGTTGTGTAGTCAGTCATCCCCTCACCTTTAGTCATTAAATGCCACCCAGAGGTCAAAAGGTTTTGTAAAGAATTCAAGGTTTCCAGTTTTGTTAACTAAGCTTCACACTTTGAATTCTTTCAAGTCAGAACTGAAATAAATCATGCTTCAAATCAACATACTCATGAAAAGCCAGACTGGGCTTTGTATCCTAACACAGACATTTGTGAACCACCTAATCAAAATTTCTAAAAACAAATGCAATTGAAAAGCTACATATTTTATAACTGCTTTTATCTTGGCATGAAAAAATTATTTTCTGAATGAACTGCAGAATTCCCATTACCCCTTTTCCAACTTCAAGACATTTGTTTTGAGCATCTGGTACTCCTGATAATTAAAATTCCTAGGTTTTGGTTGCTGTTAATCTAAATGGGCGTGTGTATGACTGTGAACCCTTGAAAAACAAGGATCCTGATGGCGAGGAAAGGCATCCTGATAGCAAGCATGTGTATGTTGCTATTCTTTAAACCCACATATGGGAAACCCATGACCCATAGGCTGCATTCATATATCAGAGGTTTCTTGTGTGATGATCTTACTAGTGCTAATCTAGTGTATCAATGGGTTTACCTGAAGCCTTTTCTGTTTAAACTCAGGGTTTAGGGTGCACCACTTCCTTGTCCATAATCACTGACATCTCAATGACATGTATGCTCAAATTAAATGTATGCTCAAAGCCAATTATGGTAACATTCAAATATTAACACACTACAGAACAACATTCCCTGGTCATTCAACAACAATTACAAATGAAGGTTTAAATCATCGTACAACGAGCTATTACTTTATGTGCCTCCATGGGAGTTAAGGGTTATGAGGGAGGCTTTTCTCTCAGTCCCACCACCTGCACAGGCATGTTTAGTGAGAGCAAGAGACAACAGGAGAGCCTTATCAGTGGCTGCCCCTGGGCTTTGAAACTGCCGGGGAAGCTAGGCCAGCCCCTTCCTTGCTGTACTTCCACTGGCAGGCTACTACATTTTTACTTTAAACAGCACTTGGGCAAGTAATCAGGATTTTTTAATAGCACATATCATTCTGTTGCTATTTTTTATTGGAGTTTATTGTAACCTCACCTGCTCCCTTCTAGCTTGTTTGACTGGGGGTTTGCAATGTCAGTCTGTCAGTGTTAACCAACAGTTCTCTTTTATGTCAGAATTCAAGGAGAGTCCTGGAGAGGGTTCTTTTTCCTCAAACAATGCTAATGTCCATCGATGGTGGTTGGTAGAAAAATGTTTGTAAAAGTATATTGAAGCAGAGTTGTTAAAAGCAGTCATGTTATTAATTAGTTGGTTGTTTATATATTCACATTTGTAATTAAATGGAACAGCTTTATTCTTTATCCTATTAATGTTTCAGAGTGAGTCATTGAAACTGTAATTGCCAGTTAATGAGAAAAAGGGGTGGATTATCTCGGAACGAATATTCATTACACTTTCTGGGTCCTACACTTCCACTGCACTGCTGAGGAAAGTTAACCACAACATTACAAAACTCTGCAACATTTTAAAGCGGCAAGCAAGTTAGAAAACATTTTCCTCTCCAAAGCTAAATCTGGACTGAGTTATACACTATTAAAGAATTCCCCACTTTCAGTGTTACTAGGCAACAAAAAACAAATCTTGCTTCTTGCTGCCACAGCAACTGCTGCCAACTTTTGGGGTTAATTGTGGCAACTCTTTGCTGTGAATGGGGAAAGAACAGGGCAATGGTGCCTACAAGTCTGCAAGGTAGTGCATTTCCTTTTCTTCCAGAAAGGAAAGAAAGCCCCAAAGATTCAGATGGGGACGGGGGGGGGGGGGAGTCTAATCACTGCTCATTTTCAGCAGTGTGGTTTTGTCAACAGCACCAGTGCTACCAACATTGGTAAACCAGTTTTCTCACTGGTGATGTCAAGTCACTTCTAACTTGATGGCAAACCTGACAGGGTTCTTGAGGTATGTGAAATTTTCAAGGACTTGGTTTACCACTGACACCCTTCAGTGAGTTTCTGTGGCAGAATGGAGGTTTGAACCCAGATCTCCTAAATCCAAATTGGTCGTTCTACACATACCACATGAGGCCAGATCTGGTGGTGGCGAATTGCCAAAGGGGGAGGGTGAAGGGATTGGCAAAAACAAGCTGGACAAGGTCATGGGTGCACGTTTCCCACTCAGTTCAAATTGTGTACCTCCCCACAGATTAGTGCAAAGGGAGAGCGGCATGAAGAGCTCAACTTTTTCTGATGATTTTGCCAAAATACATAGGGCAACAAAATGTATTTTCTTAGCTTTTGAGGTTGAGAGTTTATTTTCCCTTTTGATTATTTTGATGCTTTCCCCCCTTTTTTTCTTGGTTGGACCAATTGCCTGGCCCAAGATTCATCGTGCTCTTTGATGAATGCACTGCTGAGAATGAAAGCACAGAAGTCACTCGCTGTGCTATCTTTTTAGGGTGAAGAGGAGAGTTCCAGCCATCAAGCAAAAGGCCAGAAGCCACACTTTTCATCACATTTCCTGCCTATTCATGTCAAAGGTGGTTCTAAAGTCATGTGAAAAAGAAAGTAGACCCTTTGCATTTATGTATCCTATGGTTTTATGTTTCAGGATGTAATAAAGATCACATGGTCCTTAAGCAGGTTTGAAAATTAGGTAAACACAATCTCACATGACCAATAAGACATGACATATTACATCATATCTCAGAATCTAACCTGTTTCATTTGCCCAGTTTGCTTGAGGTGTAATGCTTAAAATATGCCTATCCAGGTATTCCAAGAGGCTAGAAGGGATGTGAGGATCTCTTCAATGAAGTACTTGCTTCTCGGAATGCAGGAGTGGAATCCTACCTGAAGACACCAGCATGATATGCTGTGAAATGTGTTTGCCATTCTGGACAAACTTTCACAAAGATGGGTGGACAGAAAAAAGCACTGGAACATGAAGGGAGGAGAAAAAGTTGTCCCATTTATATTTTATTGAAATGCATTTAAAAGGCTGAAAGTTTGGTGTTAAAATTTCTCTGTGTGTTTCTACAGAAATTTTGTATTTCCCAATTCCCAGATAGTCCCTTGAGTATCTGGAATTTTTCCACTGAAAGCTTCTGAGATTTTCTAGTGCAGACTCTTATCCAGAGAGAACGCCCCTCTGCTGCACTTTTTAAGTGATAGAGATCACTGTGTCCTGATTCAGCAAAGGCATCCACCACATTTTTCCATTCAAAAGGCTGTTGAATGGATATATGGCAAGTGTACCAGTGAACTAAAACTCAGGCTTATCCATTGAAGCAGCAAGTGGTGAGAGAGTCAAAACAGATGAAAGCCTGTACACATTGCACATAGTTAAACCATATATTTCACTGCCACAAGCTGCCATCTTCAATAGCTTTAAAAGGGGATGGACACATTAAGAAGGTCATCTGTGGCTACTAGTTAAGATGGTTATCACTGCCAGCATCAGAGTCAAGGTGTATTTAGACAGGGGAAATTCTCCTGGCTTGGCTTGGATGAAATAAGGCTTAAAAGTGTTGCTTGCCCAACAAAATGTTCCAACTCACACTAGAAGAAACAGAAGCCACTGAGGATGATTCAAAAAGAAAGAGCCTGATTTAACACTGAAAAGGGCTCGGCTGGTTTGCAATTCACTTTATGATGGGTGGTCACATACAAATTATTCACTATGTGGACTGATAGACCAAAATGGGGCGCTGTCAGGTGTAGTTATTATTATTATTAATTTTATTAGTTGCCCTCACAATGTACTTTTGCATGCTAGCGCTGGGGAATGCAAGATGGAGGATGCTGTTGCACTCATGTTCTGAGCTCAAAAATATTCTTTGCTGGACTATAAGCCCCAGAATCACTCAACCAGCATAGCCGCTTGCCATATTGGCTGGGGATTCTGGGGGTCATCACCCAGAATGGTTCTGTTGTCAAGCTCTGGACATGTCCAGCTCGTTGGATTGCCACAGGCAACTGGCTGGCCAGTGTGTGAGCAGAGGACATGGGGTAGGTCTGCTCTAACACAGCCCTTCTTCTGACCTCCCTTCTCTCATTTCCTGCAACTTCCAGCTTTCTCCATAATTGGGAGTCTCCCGACTTTTTGAAAAACAAACTTGGGTGGCATTTCTTTTTCTTTTATATCCTTGCTTAACGAGACAGTAACTCCACAGATTCTTATGCATTTGTTCTCTCTATTTTTATCTGCAGTCCTGGTATCTAAATTTATTCCAAGGTGTCAGAAAAGTGATTGTCTCTGTTCTTTCCATCTAAGGCAGAGAGCATTCCTAATGATGTTATTTGCAGCTAGTGGCTGCTTAAGCAAAGCTTCAGCATTTTGCTTAGCTGTCGTGAATAATCTGCCTGCTGCTTCCTACTTCCCTAAATGAACAAATTTCGTATTGGAGATGAATTGCAGTGTGATTCTATCTATGCCTCCTTTGGAATAAATAACACTATATTCAGTTAGAGTTCTTCACAAGTAAGTGCACATACATACTGTGTTTTATGTAGCTTGGGGAACCTGTTCAGAACCTGCAATATGTTTTTTTAAATTACAACTCTCAGATTCCACCAGCAAATGTGTAAAGATTTAGGAGGCTATCATTCAAAAAGGGGGCATTTTCAAATATTTGCTTCCATTACACCATGAGGTCTTCCAGGGTTCTTTACACCAGTGGTCCCCAATCTTGGGCCTCCAGATGTTCTTGGACTACAACTCCCAGAAGCCTTCACCATCAGCTGTTCTGGCCAGGATTTCTGGGAGTTGAAGTCCAAGAACATCTGGTGGCCCAAGGTTGGGGACCACTGCTTTACACCTTACCAGTCTCATCTTATTCCAGAAACTAAGCAGGGTCAGGCCACAGTAGTGCTAGGATGGGAGGCAACCAAGGAATAGTATGGATCTACAGATAAGGCTAGATAAGAATCCTGCCTGAAAGCCTGGATGGTTGCTGCCAGTCTCAGTTGGCAAGATAGATCAAGAGTCTGACTCATCATAAGGCAGCATCTTGTATTCCTACATGCCAAAGTCCAAAGCCTCTGAATGCCTGTGGATAGGAGAGTCCAGTCCATGACTTCAGTGGGAGGAAACAAGAATAGGCAGGAATTCTGCTATTGAGTGCATACGTTGAGTTGCAGCGAGAACAGGCAGAACTACTTCTTTTTAAGCAACTCAAAACAAAGTACAGTATTTTTAAGTGTTGGGGGAACATTCCCCTTGTTCCCACCATCCCATAACAAATTGCATAAAATCATAGAATCATGGAGTTGGAAAGATGGCCTGTGAGGTCATCACGTCCAACCACCTGCTCAATGCAGGAATCCAAACCAAAATATATTGACACAGTTACCTAATTTTATCTTGAACGCCTCAAGCATTGGAGCATTCACCACCTCCCGAAGTTATTGACTCCGTTGTCATACTGCTCCAACAGTTAGGAAGTTTTTATTGATATTCAACTGAAATCTGGCTTCCTGTAACTTGAGCCCATTCTTACGTGTCCTGTACTCTGGGATGATACAAAACAGATCCTGCCCCTCCTCTGTACGACTCTCTTTCTAGTATTTGAAAAGTGCTATCATATCTCCCTGCAGTCTTCTTTTCTCAAGGCTGAACATGACAAGTTTTTTCAGTCTTTCCCCAGAGAGCTTGGTTTCCAGTTGCCTGATCATCCCTACTATCCTACTCTGAACTGATTTCAGTTTGTTGGCATGCTTCTTAAAATATGGTGTTCAGAACTGGACACTGCACTCAGGAATGAGACCTAACTAGTGCCAAAATAGGGGAACTAGTACCTCATAGGATTTGGAGACCATACTTCTGTCAATGAAGCTTAAAATAGCATTTGCCTTTTTTCAGCCACATTGCACCATTGGCTCATACTCAGCTTGCGGTCTGCAACAATTTCAAGATACTGTAGTATTTCTGAGACAAGAATCCCCCATCTTGTAATTCTATGTTTGTCCCCCGGGTGTAGAACTTTGCATTTACCCCTGTTAAATTTCATTCTGTTGTTTTCAGCCCAGCGCTCAAGTGTATCAAGATTGTTTTGAATTTTGTTTCTGTCTTCCAACATATTAGATATTCTGCCAAATATTATGTCATTTGGAAATTTGATAAGCATTCCTGGCACCCAATCATCCAAGTTGTTAAAAACATGCTCAAGAGCACCAAGCCCAGGACTCAGCCTTGTCATACCTCACTTGTTGGTTCCTCCCAGTTTGAGAAGGAACTTCTTAATACAATTCTGTAACCAACTGTGCAATTACCTGACAGTTGTATCGAGTCCACGTGTAGTTAGCTTGCTAATCAGAATATCATGGGGCATTTTGTCAAAAGCTTTGCTGAAGTCAAGATATATTATGTCTACAACAATCCCATTGTCTACCAGGAAGATTAAATTTAGGAAATTTCATCTTTTTAATGCTGAGCATGAAAAATCAGGTTTTAAAAATAATTAGTTACTATAGTCTACATTCTGCTAATGAACTTCTGTTGCATTTAGTTGAATCAAATATCGCCCTCTCTCCTGCAGTTAACGTGCACCCTGGAACCTAATCCGGAGGCCTGTGGCAGGTTTTGGAGCTGACTTTTGTAGCAGCATAGGTACCCAGCTAGCAGGGAAGTGGGAGAAAGTCCTCATTCTACTGGCACTGGATACAGCAGTAGACCACTGGATCTTAATCATAATTCCTCAGTCTCCAAAAGTAGATAATTATGGATATACTTGTAATTTTAAAAGCAACTCTGCTTTCACATTTCTTTAAAAAAAATTACTTTTAGTTATATCTTTCAAAATCAGCACGTTCTTTCATTTTGCTGTGTGAACCACAACAAGAACCAGCTCTTGAACTATGTGATAGTGGAAGAACTTCACCACCATTTCGTAAAGCCTTAATTTTGCTAATGTAAAATAGCAAGCAATTTTAATGGAAATTTAATGTGCAATTGCTATATACTGCTATTTAAAATGGCAAGAGATCTGTGTCTTCTGCTTGCTTGCTTGCTTGCTTAGAACACAAGTGTTAAAAGACCCTGTGTAGACAACCTCAAGGTTATATTGCCTGCAGACAATCATCTGTGTCCTCCTTATCAGTTATGAATGCACAAATTGCAGGACTCTGATAAAATATGTCAGGCCCCATTGTTCCTGTAGGTACAAAATTCTGGCAAAGGGAATGGAAAGTTTTAATGCTGACAGGGACCATTTGTTCTAACATGCCCACAAGTCTCCCAAACAAGGTATAACCAGTGGAGAGTGATTGCTGAGCTCCACATTATGGATTGAAATTGATGAAAGAATCCCCCCAAATAATTGGTTTTTCACTTTAAAAAGCAGCTATTTTGGGCAATGGGATAAAAGACCCAGTATGGTTTAGTGGGTAGAGTGTTGGATTGGGATGTCGAAGATGCAGGTTCAAGTCTCCACTGATCCATGAAACTCAGATGAACTAGGGCCAGGCACTCTTTCTCAGACTGGTCTACCCAACAGAGCTATTCTGAGGATAAAATGAGAAATGAGATAGGAAGGAAAGCTCATTGAAGGAAAGACAGGTGTGGTGATCTTCCCTTGTTACCCCTATTTATTTGGCCCTCACAAGGGATCACACCCTATTTCCTTCACGCTGCCACCAGGTATTCTCCCAATACCAATTATATTATACCCGTATGCTGCCAAAACTAAAGGTTATAGAACTTAGGACTCAGA
Source organism: Pogona vitticeps (assembly GCF_051106095.1). Taxonomy (NCBI): domain Eukaryota; kingdom Metazoa; phylum Chordata; class Lepidosauria; order Squamata; family Agamidae; genus Pogona; species Pogona vitticeps. The sequence continues at coordinate 154,309,383 of NC_135787.1, read as the reverse complement.
GGTTTAATTAAGTATTCTTTTATTGTCAAACAAATCATAAAGGTAAATCACATAAGATCATTTAAGAACCCAATCAGTTTTTAACATGGATTGGATTATGTATGCAATCACTTTTATTCCAACTATTATGTACTTTCAATCAATATCTCTCTGGTAACTTCATTCTTGCTTGTTCAATATATTTTATCTCAGTTCCCTCTCCTATCAACCTCAGCTCAAATCCCTAACTCTCTTCTTCTCACTGCTAAACCCTAACTGCCATTCCACGTCTCCAACTGTCTCTCTCTAACTGTCCAACTGTCTGTTTAACTCCGCCCCTCCCACCCTATCCTTGGCTCCTCCCCCTTCAGCTTCTGTGATGGACTGACCTCACCTTTTGGCATTTCGCTATGACAGGATATAAATGTAACAAACAAAGTTGGAGGCAAACTGGACCAGGGCAACTGCAGTAATCAGTGGTGATATGTAGACTAGAACGGGAAGGTGCTTCCCCTCACAATTTAGGTGGGGTCCTGCCTGCCCTAAGAATGAGCTGCCCTTGGTACCAACCACACTTTCCCCCATGTGCATATCTGTTCCCTCATGTAAATTGACCCCTCCCTACTTTATACACCACTGGGGAGAGAATTAAGGCATCTGGACTCCCCTCTCCAGTTCCTTTGGCAATATTATCTGAGAAGGCAAGTTAAAGTGGTAGAAAAGGGGGTAGAAATTGATGGTGGATTGGTGAGGACACCAGGCAACCTACCCCCCCCCCCCACTTTGTGTAATTAGTAGTATGTACCACTGAGTCTGAACTTCAGGGCCAAAGTCAGAGATAACTACTATGACTGGTGATGTAGCTATGGCAAACTGGAAGCACATGGATTACTTGGTGTGAGTGCACTGGAACCCATCAGGTTGTTTCCTGGGCATTGCAGTATTCCCTTCTCCTTCTCTTCATTTTTTGTTAGCATTTTACAGTCAAGAATGGTAAAGGAAAGCTTTTGGGGCCTATGTGCAAATATCCATGTCCATTTTTCCAATACAGGGATGTGCAATGGATACATGTCCAAAGCAGGATATATTTTAGAGTGCGCTTCTCTCTTGCTATGTAGAAGCATCATTTTGTGTGTTGTGTGTATGACATTCCCTTTATGAAAATGTTGCTTCTGGAGCACCTCCAGTTTATACAGACTATACTGTTATAGTCTATTGGGAGAAATCATGGTGTTCTAATTTAGGATAGACTGCTTCTGGAAATCTTTTGGGCTCAGCAAAATGATTAAGGAGGCTCGTGTCTTCCATTCATCATCACCCCCAAACACATTTGAACATATTTAGAAAAAAAGTACTTTGTCTTCTATTTTTTTTTTGTTTATTTTCTTTGCTGATGCCACTTTTTCCTCAGTATGTTTGTACAAGCTATTAAATGAATCTTTCAGAAGAAAATGAATAGGGCTGGTAGATTAGGAAAAATGCATATCACTTTTACACAGAATTAGAAGACTGTGTCCATGGAAACGGAAGGGGAAAAAAAAGGAAACTTGAAATTTGCCTGTGTTTAGCTAGTAACCTATTGTTAGTCTGAACTAGAGAGTGTATGTTTGTTCTGTACTGTCAAGTCAGAGCTGACTTACAGCGACCCTAGTAGGGCTTTCAAGGTAAGTGAGATATTGAAAGAGCGGTTTTGCCATTTCCACTCCCCCAGTGAGTTTCCATAGCCAAGTCGGGATTTGAACCCTGTTCTCCAGAGTCCTAGTCTGTCATGCTATCTACCTCACCACACTGGGAATTCCCAACTAGATAGTTGACCCATTGAATCTATTGCTGAATGGTAAGTTGACTCATATTTAAATCTCTTGGAATAAATGGATTTATTCTAGTTGAGGCTAAGCTAGTGTCTCTTATATGCACATCAATTGATAAGCAATGCATTAAAAACTGTTTTTAGGAAAGTTCTTTAGCGTAGCATTTACCATTATTATCTACATTTACCTTCTAGAAACTAGTGCCTTCCAGATGTATCAGGCTACAATTCCTATCACTGTAAGACAACATGCTAGCTGAAAATGATGGGGGTTGTAGTCCAATGAGCTGTACACAACAGGCTTCAGAAGACTGTCCAGTGTTATTGGCAGGAGTTATTCTTTTAACCTTATTTGGAATTGCACCTGGGACATTTCACATGTGAAGCATGTAATCTTTGAGCTCCAAAAACAAAGGTGAATAAGAGTTTCTTTCAGGCAGCAGCAGCTACTTAGCAGCAAGTAGACTGTATGTATCTTCCTCTTTTATCTTGTTTATGACACTGCAGGAGAAATGTCCACCAAGACTAGTATCAGATTTTAAAGTGGGCCATAATTCCTATGGCTCACTGCTGGGTGGACATCCATCCTCACTAGTGTGATACAGTGGCTTGTGTTGAGGACATGAACCAGAAAGTACTATGTACTGTCAAGCTGGAACCAACTTATAGCAACCCTAATAGGGGTTTCAAGGTAAGTGAGATATTTAGGGAGTAGTTTTACCTGTTCCATAGCACACACACCCTGCTGAGTTTCCATGGCTGAGCAGGGATTTGAAACCTGAAGCAGGTCTCCTAGCCCATCACTGTATCCACTGTAACACACTGGGTAGCAGAGGGACCTTGAGTCAGAAGTCCACTCAGCCATTAACTTCAGCATCGTTTCTCAGGCTAAGTTATCTTATAAATTGGTTTCAATGAAAAGTACAGTGCATGGAAGACTACCTTGTACACCATGCTGATGTCCTTGGGTGGGGCAAGATTTGGAGTGGCCTAGAGTAGCTAGAAACATTGCAGGTTCAATCTCTAGTGCTTTCCCTTTTGAAAAAAAAAGTAGCTGATGATGGGTAAATGATCTGCCCGAGACTTCTGGAGAGCTGCTGCCATATAGAGTAGCTGATAATGGGCATCCCAGGTGAAATAAACCAACTTCCTTTGCACTCCAGTGGTTCATGTGAATGGCCTCTACCTAGATGGTCAGCAAGTATAAGCATCTGCCTCTGCAAAGGAAGGGTGGCCCAATGTCAATGTGTCCAAGGCTTGTGTCTCAGTTATGTCCCAGAATAGAGTCAGTCTGCCAACCAGAAATAAATATTCAGAACCTGGGCCTCATGGGGCACAACAACTTCCCGAAACCGCAATCGAGTATGGCTTATGGCCATATTGGTATGAAATTGGGGTTCGTGCCCATTGTGTTTTGTGGCAGAGCTGGGGTAAAAATGAGTATTTGCATACATATAGGGCTACACATAAATACACAGAAAAAAGACCCATGCACACAACAGAAAGGGAACAGAGAGATGGTCTCTTCCCCCTCTGCCTCTAGTAAGGAGGCAGCTTGGAGTAAGGCAGCTGGGGTTTGTCACAGCCTGAGATGGAGTGGTGGACAAGTTGCCACTGTAGGCAGAGGGATCATGGGATATTTAGGCCATAAAGGATGTGTCTAAATTCTGGAAATGCCTCCTCCCTCATACCCCTTGTGTCTAACAGTGCATGTCACTTGAGATTCTCCTAATGCTGACCAGAATAGGAAGAACCTATTCCTCCTGGCTCTGTTGCTCACAAACCAAGGGCGGGGAAATCTGTTCTTCTCCAACTCCTTGTGGTTCTCAGAATCCTACCAGAATTTCTCATTCTATCCCAGTTATTTGTTTGGTTGTTAGGCTTTCTTTCTCTCTTCTCCAATGGAAGTGGGTTATTGGTTATTTTTTTGTTTGTTTGTATGTTCATCAGATAGAGGGTTGCTGCTTTTAAATGTTTTCATCTGTGTAAACCGCCCAGAGTAGTGGCATGCCACTAGATTGGTGGTATACAAATCCAATAAACAAACAAATAAATGAATTCAAGCATAGATTTCTTTCCTCCACTCCTCAATTCATTTTTAGAATACGTTTTCTTCCAACTGACTAGTGTGTATTTGTGTATATATCGGAAATATATAGTCATGTGAAAAAAAGTACACCTTCTTTGAATTCTACGTTTTTATGTATCAAGACATAATAAAAATCATCTGGTCCTCGTTTTGCAACCACAGGACCTGTGCATCTTGCGGTCACTGAGTCGACTATGAACTCCTCTGTATAGCAAAGGATTCTAGAGTCAAATGTTAGGCCATCTGTCCAACAGCTTGGTTGAAACTGGGTCATGCAACAGGACAATGATCCCAAGCACACCAGCAAATCTACAACAGATGGCAGAAAAAGAAAAGAATCAAGGTGTTGCAATGGCCCAGTCAAAGGCCAGACCTCATCCTGATTGAAATGCTGTGGCAGGACCTTCAGAGCACTCTGCATAAAGAAATGCCCACAAACTTCAATGAACTTTAGCAATGTTGTAAAGAAAAGTGGGCCAAAATTTCTCCATGGTGTGAGAGACTGATCAAATCATACAGAAAATGAGTTATTGCTGCTAAAAGTGGTTCTACAAGCTATTGAATCATAAGGTGTACTTAGTTTTTCACATATGGCTTCTCCACTTTGGCTTTACTTTTGTAAATAAATTGCAACACAATGTAATATGTCATGTCCTGTTGTTCATCTGAGTTTGTATTTACCTAATTTTCAGACTTGCTGGGGACCAGATGATTTTTATTATGTCCTGATATGTAAAACCATAGAGTTCAAAGAGGGTGTACTTAATTCTTCACATGACTTTATGTATTTTTAGTTGTACACATTTTCCAGCTGTACTGGACTACATGGTTTGAGGTGCACTCCCTCTGCCCACCAAAGTGCCATGTAAGCCTTAGAAATGCATAGATTTTGGAGACCGAGATACATTCCCTTTCGTCACTCTTTCAGAGTCAAATATGGATATTTTTGTGGGGCAAAGATGGAAAGCATTTTTCCACTTGAGGCCTAAATTCAATTTAGAAAAGTTCTGTTGGGGATCATTACAATGAGGGGCCAGGTGAAAGGCAAATGTATAGGAGAAATTTATCTTAAATCACTTAGTCACAAATTCTCTATGGAGCCATTTCAGCCTTTCAGCATGAAAGAAAGGCCTGCACAAAAGCTGAGAAACCACCAAACAGTGTTGTGATGGTGAAGAGAAGGTAGTCTTGTGGGACACTCAGAGGCCTGGAGTAGGAATCCCAAGAGGGCTAGTAGGTTCCCCACTTCTCCTGTAGAGAAACACAAACTCAGTAAATTTCTTTTCTATCCTTATTCTAAAAACATTGGTTTCCACATGTTAATACAATGGCTGGATGGTGGGCGGTCGTGTGTGTGTGTGTGTGTGTGTGTGTGTGTGTGTGTGTGTGTGTGTGTGTGTGTGTGTGTGTGTGTGTGTGTGTGTGTGTGTGTGTGTGTGTGTGTGTGTGTCTGTCTATATTACATAAGGACAGGTTTCAAGAGACTTATACTCTTGTAACTGGAAACAAGTGCCACCTGAGACTTGATGCAAACACTCGAAGGAAGCAATTTAAAAAACTCCTTTCTCTCTCCCTCTCTTTCATACCTCCTCTTATTGTTATAGGAAAAGAAATAGGGAAAATAGTTCTCCTTGAGTTAATGGCCTTTTGGTTAAGCCCTGAAAGCGTTATTAAAAATGAATGGCACTTCCAAAAGAACTAGGAGTACAATTCCATTGTTTTCCTTTGCAGCTGTCTAGTGGAAAGCATGCAGGCTTGGGTGCGGGGGGGGGGGGGAAGAACAAGAGTTTCTTGTCTTGTTAAAGTCATGAAGAATTATGGTATTTATGGTATTTATTTTTAAATTTAATTGTACTTTTGTGATTTTGATTAACAGGACTTGCAACTTAGCATTTGGTTCTCTATTGATATTTGATCAATAATGACTTTTTCCAATGACAACTCTCCGAATCTTCCATCCACCATCACTAGGAGGAGTTTGTAGTCCAACAAATGTAACTTTTTAAGGTTGAATCGATCCATAATTATATAACCAAGTCAGAAGTGGGTTTTATAGGGCTTCAGGTCTAAATCACTGCTCACTGTAGGGAATCCAGAGCAAGGTAACTCCTGGAGGTGGCTGTGCAGCTTCTGCTTGAAGGCCTCCGGTGAGGGACAGACTGACCAACCTCAGGCATTTGTCAATTCCATATGCTGGTCAGAGCATTTTGTGACCTGTAGTCCAAAAAGCTCAGAACTTTTCCAAACTCTGAGCAGAATAAACTTCAGAAAACACAGAGGAAAAAAAGGACACAATGAGATTGTAGAACAGGGAACTGCACATTATTTTTTCCTCCCACTATATGTTATGTAAGCTAACAGATCCATATTCAATGTTAATGCACTCTCTGCCTCACACGTCTCTCCACCATAGACTATCCTGTGTGTGTGTGTGTAGTTTATAACATACAAAGAAAATACTGTAAAAAAGGATATGCAGACAAAAGAGATTGGCTCTTCCTGTTTGTGGCCTTTTGCCATGCAAGGGGGATAATTGCCTGACTGCTGTGAGCTAAATGGGAAGAAGACAGAACAGGAGGAAATGGGGCTACACAAGCAAAGTGTGGGCACTTTGCACATTTGCCTTGCGAGGTTAAAGGCATTTCATAGCACAGCAAGTGTGGTGAACAAAATGTGCTTGGACAATATTGAAAGGATTTTTCCCCTCAGATACAGGCCCACTTTTCTTTACCCCCAACCATGCCACTCTAACCTGATTCCTCAGTAGAAGCAGAAGACCTATGCATGTGTAAATACTTGCTTACTTATCTGCCCCCCATCTCTTTGTGCATGTACATAAATATCAATCCACATTGGTTGCTGTGTCTCACACTCCACCTACCACAGTAGGTATCTGCAGCCACTGTTTTTCTATTAAGATCATCTTAGACAGGGCAGCAGTTCCTATATTTTCACCTGCTAAAGTTGTGTTCGGCATCCCATTACATACAAGGGATGTTCCCCCAAAGGGTTGGTCAAAAACATTTTGCTGCTTGAGGCAAAATGCAAAGTGGTCCCTGTGACGATTGCCCCACGTCACTCCTGTCACTCATATTCAGGATCTCATTTGCATGAGCCTATGAGAGGAGTGGAGGGGTGGATTCAAATAATATAAAAAGGTTTGGCAGAAGAGATGAAAGGAGGAGATAGAATTTGCAGAGAAAGAAGAGAGATAGAAGTTGCAGAGAGAGAGAGAGAGATAGTCAGGAAGATAGTGAGAACATATACTAATAGAGATAAGCTGGTCAAGGTTAATAGACAGAGCAGGCGGTGATTGGTTATGTGGCAATATATGTGATATTTTAATAATTTGATTGTATGCATTGAATAAAGAACATCTGTGATTCTGATTATCTTTAATACACTTCAATAAATAAGTTCTGTTGGCAGAAACCAGACAAGGTAAAGGTAAAAGTAAAGGTTCCCCTTGACAATTTTTGTCCAGTCGTGTTCGACTCTAGGGGGCAGTGCTCATCCCCGTTTCCAAGCCATAGAGCCAGCGTTTGTCCGAAGACAGTGCGACTTAGACACGGAACGCTGTTACCTTCCCACCAAAGTGGTCCCTATTTATCTACTTGCATTTGCATGCTTTCGAACCGCTAGGTTGGCGGGAGCTGGGGCAAGCGACGGGCGCTCACTCCGTCACGTGGATTCGATCTTACGACTGCTTGGTCTTCTGACCCTGCAGCACAGGCTTCTGCGGTTTAGCCCGCAGCGCCACCACGTCCCATAACCAGACAAGTGTCTGACTAAAGTCTTTTACATTATGGATAAAGGAAATCCACTGGTGGCAGTGAGGAAAGGTGGGAATATCACAATTGGTATCTGCTGGTGAGATGACATAGCATGAACCCTTTGTTTGGTGAAACAAGCAGGGGCCACATGGTAAACGTCACAGTCCCTTTCTCCAGTCAATGTGCAAGAAACTGACAGGACTAGCAGGCATCCCTTACTTCAACACTGACAGTGGTGCAGGGACGTCCACCACACATAATGCCACAAGCTCTTTGAAGAGGGACAGGAGAGTCTATATGATGCACACAGCTCTCTAAGAGTGGCAGAATGGCCAGGAAGAATAACTCTGGTGAGTACTGCCACTGTTTTTCTGAGACACCTGCCTCATACTCTCTAATGGTAGGGCTGGCCTTGCATTGCCAAAGCATTTCATCAGACGGCAGTCTAGACTTCATCTCTTATTTAGATTTTTCTATAATGTTCAGACAAGCATTTTTTTTCTTTTTCCTCAGTCAGAAAATATTTAATGGCAGCATTTTCTGGTAAGGAGCCAAGTGTTTTGAGTGCTTCAAATCTCCTGTCTTACTTTTTTGGAGGTGCGGTGGGGGGCTGTTTGTGTTGTTTCTTTTATCCTCTGTCTCTTGGAAAAGGCAGGACTAACTTTTCAATGAGTGTAGGAAGTGGTGAATCAGCAAACAGAAAACTAGAGTGTTGGTTAAAGAGTGGATTCCCACCCCCCAGCTATATGAGTCAGTACTGCTTCTTTCATTCAGTCTTGCCCTCTCACCGCCTACCTGTTTTTGTGTGGGGCGTGAGGGAGATTAATTTCAAACCATTTAGCTTTGTCCCAGTATAAGCACACAAAAATACGTGTATCTTAACATGGCTGGCGAGTAAGGGATACTAGTGTATCCTAGTGTTTGAAATATCTCTTTTTTTTAAAGGAATGAGTGAGAAATCTCGTGCCCCATCCACAGACAATGGAGTTGTTTGTCTCTGTTGTGCCAATGTGATTTCTTTTCTCCTTAAACTTAATAATGATCTCAACATGATGGAATTGTGTTCTCCACTTTGCAAATGTGTCATGCGCAGAATGGGATGGATCGAATCAATCTGCCTGATGCTTGAGAACCTTGATACAAAAAACCCTACTACAATAGAGAGAGAAATGCCATAATTGGCATATTACAACAATATTGATTGTAATAATTCTTTTTTTATTGCTGCTGTTATTATTCTATTATTGTATTATGATGTTGTGAGCCGCCTAGAGTGGTCATGTTACCAGATAGGCGGGATATAAACAAACAAACACAGCAACACAGCCTGATGTTCTGAAAAGGAGGAGACACTCAAGATCATATTCCAAATATCAACTGGCTACTGAAGAGCACACCAAATAACTTCAGAAGCACATCCAAATGGAGACTGCAGCCAAGAAATCAGAAGAAGATTGAGACTAAGAAGGGCAGCAATGAAAGAACTAGAAAAGATCATCAAGTGTAAGGATGCGTCACTGGAGACCAAAACCAAGATAATCCACACTGTTGTTCTGATCCTCATGTATGAGTGTGAAAGCTGGACAGTAAAAGAAAGCTGACAACGAAAATTAGATTCTTTGAAATGTGGTGCTAAAAGAAAGCTTTGTGGATACTCTAGACTGCTAGAAAGATGAAGAAGTGGGTCCTAGATCAAATCAAGCCTGAACTATCTCTAGAACAACAACAAAAAAATGAAACCGAGGCTGTCCTACTTTGGGCACCTCATCGAAGGCAGTATTTGCTGGAAAAGACTATAAACCCAGGAAAGATTGAAGGTAGCAGGAAAAGAGGAAGAGCAAATACAAGATGGACTGACTCCCTAAAGGAAGCCACAGGCTTAAGTTTACAAGAGCTGGACAGGGCAGTTGAGGACAGGACATTTTGGTGATTGCATTCATAGGGATGCCATGTGTCAGAGGTGACTTGATGGCACGTAACCACCACCACCACCAGTCTAGAGAAAAGGCACCTATGGGGGGACATGATTGAGACATATAAAATTATGCAGGGGATGGATAAAATGGATAGAGGGAAGCTCTTTTCCATCTTGTGCAATACTAGAACCAGGAGACTTCCACTCAAATTGAGTTTTGGGAGAGCGAGAACAGACAAAAGAAAATCTTTCTTTACCCAGTGTATTGTTAGTCTGTGGAACTCCTTGCCACAGGATGTGGTGATAGCATCTGGCCTAGATGCCTTTAAAAGGGGACTGGACAGATTCCTGCAGCAAAAGTCCATGGCAGGTTACAAGCCATAATGGGGATGTTTAATCTCCAAGCTTAAAAGGAAGGTACCTCCAAATGCCAGATGCAGGGGAGGGGTATTAGGAGACAGGTATCAAGTTGTCTCGTGTGCTCCCAGAAGCATCTGGTGGGGCCACTATGAAATACAGGAAGCTGGATTAAATTGGCCGTTGGCCTGATCTAGCAGGGCTCTTCTTATGTTCTTATGTTCTTTGTTGGGAAATATGTCTCAATGAGTTCCATTTGATATATATGTTAATTTAGAGACCATGTGATATAATGGGGAGTATTGCTAGATTAGGAACATATTTCATGATTCACCTGTGGGCAGTCATGCAGCCTTCTATAACTCACAAGTTTGTTACTGAGGATAAAGTAGGATCGTCTCCATTTATATGTCCTTGGAAGAAAGAGATGACAAACAATTGTTAAGCTACAACATGAGCATTTTTTTAAAAGAAAAGTGACATGTTGGGTTGAGAAGTCAGAACGCCATCTTTCAGGCTACACTTGGAAGTTTCAAGATGAAATGCAGAACTGTGCTTGATACTCAAGGTGCACCAATCATGATTTTAACATGTGTCTGGCTGAATGCAAGCAGGAGCAAAACAGTCCGCCATAAGTAGACTGTTTGTATGGATTGGCTTGGTGGTGACTCTCTTTTTTATCCCTCACCCACTTGTACAAGGCTTAACTCTCCAGTTCTGGCTTTTTGCAAGATTTTCTATGTTCTTTCCTCTCTATCACCACCATTTCTCCAAACTTCATTACCATCCTTCCCATTTTCCACAGTCCTTTTTACAGAACCCCATGAATGTTTCCATTTCTGCTCAAATCACACTGCCTGTCGTAAGCTGTAAGGACCATATGTTTTAATGCATAATGATTTCACCATCCTCGTGACTCCTCACAAACTGAGTTTTTCTTCAAGGCTTCCTTCCTTCCTTCCACTTCGATACGATTTTGTGTGGAATTTCTTTCAAAGTTCAATGATCCCCCAACTCTTCTCTCATGTCACAGTTTTCCACGTGTACAGAAATGTCTTGCTTTTATGCCTGGCTGACAAGCTTTCTGAAAAGGTCACTGCAAGATGAGACTATGAATGTCAGGCCATGAAATACCTTTCGAGGCCTATTGCTTTTCAGCTGGGCTTTTGTGCAGGGCTTACATACCAGGACAAGGAACAGGTGCTATATAAAGCCTAAAAGAGATAGTTGGCACGTGCACTTTCTTAAAAGCCTTTTTCCTAGCCTGTATTATACTAAGGCATTGGCTTTACCCTTTTGGATAGGATGCATCTAATGCCAACTGACCTGCATGACTTGGGACTCTTATCAAATAAGCCAAGTATTGCAGTGGCCAATTGCTCATCAATCCCCTTGTTTTAGTACTTCTGGGAAGATGGCAGTAACAATCCTTTCTAGGATGGATCTTGGACGTGATGTTTTATAGGTTCCAGTCCTTCCTGGAGGGATGAACTCAGAAGCTGGTGTTGTGGGAATCCTATATGACACCTTGTGTAGTCTCTCACAACTTCAGTTCTGCCCTCCGTGCTGTTTAACATCTACATGAAACCACTGGGAGAGGTTGCCCAAAGTTTTGGGTTTGCTACCAGTATGCTACCAGTATGCTGATGACACTCTATTCTATCTCTCCTTTCCATCTGATTTTGAGGAAGCAGTTCAGATCCTAGACCAGTGTCCACTGTCAGTAATGGATTGGATGAGGGCAAACACTGAACTTAATTCAGACAAGACAGAAGTGATCCTGGGATAGGGATTCAGCCTGTACTGAATAGGGTTACAATTCTTCTGAAAAGTCAGGTTCACAGCTCAAGTCTGGAAATACAGGTCTCAGTGTTGGCCAGGAGTTCATTTGCACAGTTAACGCTGGTGGCATCAACTGTGCCCATTCCTTGAGATGTCTGATTTGGCCAGGCTGATGGATGCCTTAGTTACATCCCATTTGGATTATTGCAATGCACTCTATGTGGGACTGCCTTCGAAGAGTGTTCTGAAACTTCATCTGGTTCAAAATGCTGCAGCCAGACTGGCATTGGTTACAGGGTGCATATAACTCCCTGATATGGCCTTACTTTAGTATCTAAGGTCAAAATGTAAGGACATCCCCACATAGAACATGTTGCAATAATCTAAGCAACAGCTAGAGTAAACCTATGGAATCAAGTGTTGAATAGGAAGATGACACTTGGGTAAATCCCACTGATTCAAGGAGTCTATTCTATTTGGGCCTCAGTGTTACTCATAAGCAGTGCTGTTCTGGGGTGTACCTCATTCTCTACTATGGACATGAAATGGATGGGAGAAGAATGTGTTTTATCTTACAGGACAGAGGCTTGTAGCATTCCCCAATTTTTAAAAAATAACTCAAAGAAGCTATTTAATTGACTGTTGAGAAACATCAACATAATGGCAACCTTAAATGTAACTACAATGGTAACAAACTACTTTGGGTTCACATGGAATGGAAACCATAACTAATTTCTTTTTCAAACTAATTTCTCAAGCTCTGATCTAACTCAGTATTTTCCGCTCTGGTTGCCATTTGCTTTCTACCCTTGTGGCAAAGGCCTTTCTCAGTCCCAGCTGGAGGTTCTGAGGGATGAACTTAGGACCTCTGATATGCAAACCATCACCGAGTCTCATGGCCTCCCCAAAAACTAAACCTGACTTATGGAGTAATCTATACACATAAATCCAATATGCTGGTCCACACAGTGGCAGCTGTGGAAATGGAACAGGTCATGGAACGAGCAAGGGGAACATCTTACCCTGAAATGTCTGTCATGGCAATCCATCCACACGCAACTACAGGAAATGGCTGCTCCTATTTACAAGGGAATTGTGGTTTCTTGGCCCCAGATCCAAAGAAGACTGCCTTAACAGACAAACACACAAGATGTTAATAGGCTCATAATTATGCGCAATGTGGTGCAGTCGATGGTGTTTTGGTCTGAGACGTGGAAGATTGTCGTTTGTTTCAATGCTCATATAGTGGGCAAGTCACAGTTTTTCAGACTAATACAGAAATTGACTTAATGGGAATTAGGGTCCTTTTGATTGTTGACAACCTGACCTGGGATCTTAGGCTGCGACTACACTGGCCAATAGTATGAGATTTGCTTCTGAAGTAGAACAGATGAATTCAAACTTTTAAAAACTAATCACATAATGTAAAGGCCAATGTGCATCAGCCTGGCCCTTTGTGCTTCAGAGATTTATTCCCTGCCATTGGGGGCTTCTACTTTTTAAAAGCTGGAATAATTCAAACAGTGTACCCCCCCCCCCCGTGATTAGTTGTGCTTTTCTCCAAAAGAATGGGGAGTGTGACTATGGGTGGTATTTTGGTGATATACTAAGTTGGGTGTGATGTTTTGGATAGCAGGAACACTCACCCCACAATCTTTCTTCCTAGTCACCTCAAAGGATTTTTTTTAAAAAAAACTATCAAGTTAAGGACTGGCAGAGGATGGAATCAAAGGAAGGAGGGCTGGCATGATCACACCACATTGGATGGGTGGGCCAGGATGGACACTGGAAGTGAAACAATCCGTGGTCTCCATGTAATCATTTTATCCAAACAGAGCATAAAATAGGCTGCGAACTGAGCTGCAGCAAAGCCAAACCGCTCTAATTCAGCTTGCTAGCATGGTCATAGCTTTAAAGGCTCTGTTGTGGAAATGGTAGAAAGAAGTGGCCTGCAGAAACATCTAATTCCCCACAGGAACGCCACATAGTCTATTGCCACACAAAAGAGTCTGTTGGACCTCTACTTAATGGTCAGAAATATGCCTTATGACCTGAAACCAGCACAAATTAACTTGATTGCACAAACTAAAAAAGAGCAGGCAGGAACTATCAATTACCGGTGTCTTAAAAGCACCACAGGAACATTCATGTGAAGCTTTGAGATACTCAGCTACTGAAATGTAAAAACAACCCCTCAGGCCTTGTCATCTATAATAAGGGGTTCATTGGGGGGGGTGTTCTGGACTTTAATTTACAAAATTTTCTGAAGCTAATGAGCACATAAAATCAAAGCTTAAAGGCATGCTTTCATTTTAGCCCCAATTGAGATAATTGGTAACATGTGTACCATTCTGGTTATTGCCCAGTCCCTTTTGGTCTTAAAACATCTGGTTAATTTGGAATGGCAGACTCCATTAAGCAATGCTTACTAGTCTGTTGTGCAGCTAATTATATGATGCTTATTAATGCCATGTTTTCCCCTTGAAGAACAAAACAAAACAGGAAAAACACCACAACTCATCCTTTATCCCAAGCAGGACTGGTTCACATCATGGTTATGAGTCTGAATCTGATTCTTTGTTTCTTAGCAGCTGAACAGAGTGTATCTTCATGTCCTTGCTTCTTTCACAGCTCAGAAATGTTACTTCTTAGTACTACAATGCCCAGAATCCCACAGCCAGCATGGTGGCGTTGACCAAGCTGGCTGGAAGATCTAGGAGTTGTAGTCATCCCCTCAAAAAGGTAAGCGTTCTATGCTCTGGTTTCTCTTTCTGAAAAGAAGCATAGATATGCTCAGCAGGTGGTAGAAAATAAACCCCTCTCTCATTATAAAGAATTAGCAATTTTGAATTCATTCAAAGTTCCATTCTTTCCCATATTCTTGTGTGAAAACCAAGGGCCAGTTTCAAAGCTCTTGAGAAGAGATTGGCAAGCTGCAAGAAGTAATGATAGAAATGAGACATTGGAAATATTTGTGTTTTTTCGACAGTAGCTCCCAGAATCTGATGGCCAGCATACTGGCCATCGTGGCTCTGGGATTCTGGGAACTGTTGTTAACAAAATGTTTACGTTGTAGAGAGCAACTCATATTTGCTGATACCCTGCTGGAGCAACTAGTATCTGTTGGCGTCTAGCCAAAGAACACTCATTTGCCATGCTTCCCTATGTATACATCTCTCTGACAAGGTAAATATGTTGTAAATGCTCGAAAAGTGTCCCTTAGTTAGTTCAAAGTTGCTGTATATTCTTTCCAGCATATACAACAAGGTTGGTAAGATGACTCAGAAAGTAACAAATCAGATTTGACTGCAGGTACCTCAAGGTGATGTCAAACAGAATATGGCCAGAACTGAAATTGACTTACAAAGCCATTCCATATTACGTGACCAGTTGTGACCATGGAAACACAGTGTTGCAGGGCTCTCTGATGCGGTGCACGGCAAGCTTTAAGCTGTTCTGATCTGACGCTTCAATTGGGCCACAGAAAACACAGCTCAGTTTACCAGGAACACAAGACCATTATATATTCCTAGTTAATGATGCTGAAGAAATCGACTCGACACCTTGAAATTTCTGAGAAATAAATGTTGAAGGAATGGTTAACAGTGGGAGAACACAGCAGTGCCACAGATCACTCGGTATTATTTCTAAGGGAAGCTTGGAAGGAACATACCGACAGCAACTTTGCAGAGTTGCTCTCTGCCTTGGTGAACTTGGAAGGGCTGGACTCTAATGGCATTTCTTTTTAGTTGCTGAATACTTTTGCTACAAGCTGAACTTACTATTCACTTCGTCCTGAAGTTTTTGAAACCTAAAAGACTAGTGTAGTTATATGCCAGGAATGAACACGACTAATTAGAATATAGACCACAATCAACTAAACATGGCTCTATTATTTTAACAATCCTACAAAGAAATGGCATATCACTTTGCCACATCTCAAACCCTGTTGAAGTGTTAGTCATCCCCATTTTCCAGTGCAATCTACCATCTCATTTCCTGAAACCCCGTTGTCTCCAGATTATGGAGCTTCCTTTTACTGCCTCCTTTTCATCCACAGCAGTCACAGGAAATGAGTTCATGGGGCAAGTGAACGGTTTCTAATTTGCTGTCAACAGAAAGGGCCCAGAGACAAGCAACACACAGTGTAGTAACCGTGGACTCTGATATTTGCAATATGCCTCTCATAATAGGACCAGCTCTACTAACAGGAGTGCGGCATAGCTGACTCAGAATCATGGAGGGCTCGGGGAGGTGGGCTCAAGGTGGTGGTGGAGAGACTTGTCTGCTGCACATCCTTGAATGCCACCATCCTCAAGTTTATTTTGGCCACGGCCATAAACACAATATGAAAGAAATATAGGCTGAAATAGAATTGCATAAATCACATAACAAATTTTATGAGGTGGGTATGTGAAGAATTGTTTCCAGTCTGCGGCCCCCTTCAAATGTGCCAGGGCCCCTGGGGGAGGGCATATGACCTCCGTTGAGAATGGCTGCTTTACTGCACCACCTAAGTAGTGGAAGAGGCACTTGGCAGAAGTAGTGGGAGGCAGTATCCAGTTTCCAATGTGGAATTGAAATGAGATTCCTGGAATAAGAGGTGTGCCACTCTATCCTTTCCCTCAAGTATCAGAATATCTTGGGCTAGCCTTCTTCAATGAATGACATACTTGAAAGAGAGCGGAAGGGGAGAAGAGCCCATCAAAGACAGACTAATTTCACAGTGCAAAACCCCTCAGAGGAGAAAGGATTGGAGAGGGATGAACCACACATCCAATTTCCTCTGCTTCCTGCACAAATACCAATATATAGTTTTAAAATGATCCAAGGACAGTTCTGCCTCCTGCCTCACATCAATCAGCTTTGTCTCTCAGCCAGTGAAACAACTGGCAATGCATGGCCATGGCACATAAGGAGAGGGTATTCACTTATCCTCACTGTTAGTGGTTGTGGCCTTGTTTGTCTGGACTTCCTATAATAATCCCAGCCCTTTAATTTAAATAGCTTGACAGTGCGATGTTCTCTATTTATATATGGTGATGTTGCTGAAGGAGATGGAAATCAAATATACAGGAGAAATCCCAACAGTAGGAGACATGCTGGCAATTTCTTCCTAATGTGTATGCAGAACTTGAAGAAACAACTTTTTTTAGACTACAGCTCCCAAGTCCCCTCAAATAACACAGCCAGCAGCCATGCTAGCCAATGGATTTTTGGAGAATCCTTCCCCCCCCCAAGCCCTAATAAACATCTGACACAACTCTCTATGACACAGGCTCATTTAACTCTAGGTGTGATCACAGTGGAATTTTTCTTGTGGTTTGGCTGGGTTTGAGGATACGCTGGTTCACTTCTTTTTCCAGTGACCACATGACATATGGGTCATTGCAAACCAGTCAATCCCTGATCCATGTCTACTTGAAACCTTTTGGGTTCCTCTCAGAGGCTACTGTGTAGGTAGGATCCCTCCATTTTGGTTTACTTCCAATCTGTGTGATCACTGGGATTGAACCAAAGCAGGTGGCTTAAACTGCTCCTTTTCTTAAACCACTTCACAATCTTGGAAACTGAAAGCTTCCTCCCACTCCCCCAAGTCTGAATGGCTACAGCAAAAGCTGCCTTAGCAAACTGCAAACAAGGGCTGATTGGAAATTTCTTCCTTTCTCTCTCCTGACCCCTGTCTGGTCAGCTAAACCAAATTCACTTAAGGAAACCCAACTTCCCAGGTGCGAATTCACAATGGAGCACTTTCCATTTTTACCACTGTGTAGTTGAGCACTAAGTTGGTAACTCTCTGTTGGACAAAAAGAAGGGATGAGGGGGAAAAGGATGGACGGAAGTGCTTTTTCCCCCCAGTAGAACAAAGAACAAAAGGGATGGGTTTTCAGAATTGTGAAAGGGTGTGGAAAGAAGAGGTGAAATACTGTCTACTCTGGGGCCACTTTTTTTATTCTTAAATGAAAGCTGCTCTATAAATTTCCATGCAAAATGTATGCCCCTGTTTATTAAATGGCAAGGGTGATCTGATAAATGCTTTTGTCTGCAATTTTTTGGGCTCAAACTTAGAATCTACCAGACTATGCTAAACATGAGGGAAATTACTTGTTTGGATTACAATTACGGTTGGTAACAACAGTCCGTTTATGCATAAAAATTACCTGCTTATATAGAATAAACATAAGTGTTCCAAAAGGGAGCATTCCTCTTTGCCAGCTGCAACGAATAAACAAGCTGAACAGAATTAACTATAGCTGGGAATGTCTAAATTTTAACACTAATGGCATCATTAGGGTTTCCAAGCAAAGATCTCTGTAACAAACACAATCTAAGGAAGAAATTAAGGTAGTTAACCCCCAGCTGTCTTTTCTTCTGCCTTTAGAAGCAAACGTATGCATGGAAAAAGTTACAAACTCAAAATTATTATTTTTCCCTCTAGGAAAAAGAAATACATGTATCAGCTACCTTGAAAAGAAATTAAGTAATCATGATCTACCCTTTTCAAAACAATTCAGTTTCTGCGTAGCTCAGAAAAATGTGAACCTACATATTAATAGACATCTCACCTGGGATCAAGTCCATTGAACTCAATGGGACCTATTTCAGAATAGACATGTACACGACTATGCTATTTATGGATATATCTGTGTAGCCAACCATGCTAGAAATCTGTTTGTGAGAAAAGTGCAGAAAATCAGACAATTTCTTTGCTGGATTAGATGATTAAATAGAGATAACATCTTCAATATTCTTCATTTTCTCTACTTTAATGTCTTCACTCAAATTAATTAAAAACTACAGGATGCCTGTTTATGAAGAAAAAAAACAGTCAACAAGAGACCATTTACTATAAATATACCCTTTTTACCTGAAATGGAGACAAGTTATCAAAGCAGTATTTAATTTTGCAAGACGTTCACTTCAGGAAAGTGATGGGTATACTTTATGTTACATAATATTCAAAGCTGTAAGCTTCCATACCAAAAGAGAGAGAGAAAGAGAGAGAGAGAGAGTGTGTGTGTTTGTGTCTGTGTGTAAAATACAATTAAATATTTAATAGTTCCCAGTTGAAAAGCGCCTTCACTTTATGAACACTTTCTGTTTACAGACTCTTCCTTTTCTATCTGAAAAAAAAATACTGAGAGGGAATAAATTCAATTTGTAAAACTTTTTAAAATGAATGTGGGATATTGTTCTTCTCTATCCATGATTCAAAACACTGGGAAATGGCCCAGTATTGCTGTGCAATATCATGTCCATGTTGTGAACAGGAAAAAGGATGCCAAACTTTACAGAGCCTGAATGTTGGTGACACCAATGTCAGCAGTCAATTATTATTGCATTATTATTACTATTATTTTTATTTTTGTTTTGGAATTCTCCCATTTTTCAAATTACCTTATAGAATATTAATTTGCTCTGCTGCACATCATCACTGCACTCTTATGCATCTATAACACTTATCTTAGCAATTATCCTCCCTCCTTTCTTCTCCCTTTTCCTCTCCCTCCCTCCCTCTCCATCTCTCTCTCTCTCTCTCTCTCTCTCTCTCTCTCTGTGGCTTGTTGGTGCCCCATCCAGAATGTTAGGGTAATGTGCCTTCTACTGCTTGGTACACAACCTGCCCCTTATGACAGAGAGCTCAGGATAATGTTTTCTGGGGGGGGGGTAGCAAGCTGTCAAAATCATTAATATTTACCTTGCCACCATGCCCAGGTATGAACAGGACAGTTTTAATAACAGCTTCATTAATGTGACTTTTATCAGGTGTTTTAAGGACAATCTATATGCTAGTTACTGTTGCTAGGACTGTAACTACATGCATGGAAAGATTTAAAGGAATTTGCAGCAGTTTCAGTTGCTACACACAACACAAGCAAGAACAATATTGCTGCTGAGGAGGCTACAGTATATGGCTGCCTTTTGCACTGGCTAGCTGGCTGGCTGACTGGTGATGTTTTTGCCAGGGGTGTGGGCAACTCCAGCTGCTCCTTTCTCCTGCCGCATGGCACGCAGGTGAAACTGCTCTGACCCCAGCAATCTCAGTAGTGACAGGAAGCCTCCCCACACTGCCTGCACATTGAGGTGGCAGCTGTTCCATGTCCTGCTTTAATGTGAAGAATTTCATTAAGGCAGAACTTGTGAAAAAGGTGGTTTTTCTACTGCTGTGAGATAACCCACAGTAAAAAGCTTATTTGTGGGTTATCTGAAATTTGTAGTTCCTGCCCACAAGAGTAAATTTCTTAAGTGCTGAGAAGATCTGGTTTTCATGGCAGGAGAGTTTAACACTTCCTATAGTTTGGAAATTACCATTTTTTTATCATCAGGAGAGAAACAAGGCTTTTTGCCATATGATTGCTCAGTCAATTTCAGCTGTATGAAGGACCCCTGTATCCACAGAATTAGTATCCACAGTTTCACTTATCCATGGTCTGAAAATATTAAAAGAAAAAAAAAAAACAGAAAAAAACTATTTTCACATGCATTACCAGAACAGGCCACTGGATGGAGCCAGAGAATGTGCTATGAATACTTGTTAGTGAAGAATACCAACAAGTATTCATAGGAGCCTTGTGGCACAGTAGTTAAACTGCTCTACTGCAGCCAAAACTGTGCTCACGCCCTGGGGTTCAATCCCAGGTAGCTGGCTCAAGGTTGACTCAGCCTTCTATCTTTCTAAGGTCTGTAAAATGAGTACTCTGTTTGCGGGGGGGGGGGTGTCAATGTGTAGTTTGTATAATTAACTTGTAAACCACCCAGAGAGTGCTTTAAGTGCTATGGGGCGATATATAAGCAGCACACTTTGCTTTTTTTTTTTAACATACCATGGTCTCTTGTATACCAGTGTCCAGTTCTGGTAATATGATTTTTTTTTCTTTTTTTCCCTTTTACCATTACACACACATGCACATACACATACACACAGAGAGAGTGTTCACTATTATCCATGGTTTTCAGTATCCATGGGGGCTTAGAACCAATCCCCAGCGGATATGAGGGTCCTTCTGTATAAGTTGCAATTAGAGTAGGCCATTAAATTAATAGGAGTTACCAAATCCCTACTGATTTAATGACTTATTCCAGTGGCATAGTACCAATGGGTTTCAGCTGCTGTTTGTAATGTACAGTTTGGCTCTGCAGCTGGCCAACGTGTACCAACTTGAAAAAGATTGAACATTAACATGCTGTGGATTTGAGCAAGTCTGGACAGGAGTTCAAACTGTTTTAGCCAGTTTTAGTCAGTGGCTGCTTATATTCTTCGATTATGATAGGTCAAAAGATCCTGTCATCAATAGCTCATGACTGGAATAAGGAGGGGGGAGGTGCTAACTTGCTGAAATTAGGGGGTAGGTTCTCCCACACATTTAGTCCATAAACCACCTCCTAGACCAGTGGTTCTCAACCTTGGGTAACCCAGGTGCAACTCCCAGAAATCCTGGCCAGCACAGCTGGTGGGGAAGGCTTCAGGGAACTTTAGTCCAAGAACATCTGGGGACCCAAGGTTGTGAACCATTGCCCTAGACATTGTTGTGTACTGCCTCTTTAAGAGACAAGCCAAGATGGCATTAGAGCAGAGAATTGTAATTTTTTTTTTTTGGCCAGAGTCAATAGAACTCACATCACTTACTTGGGGACAGTAGGCTGCAATTCCCAGAAGGCACCAGCTGAATCAGCAGATAATTTGTGACTTCAGAATATGGGCATCAGTGTGAATTGCTGCGAAGGAAAGTAGAATGAAACATATTGCATTAAGTATTCCTTTAAAAAAATCCAGTATGAGTTACCTTTTAGAAAGGGCAAATTATCCTGGTACATAGAATTATTATGGCAGAGGTCTTCAGCATAAAGCAGTTGAACACTAATTCCTGTGATTTCTTCGTTCTGTTCCATTTCATTTTGTACATTATTCCAGTTAAACACATTCAAAGAGAACAAAGACCAATGGAAGGCATTTGTTGAGAGGCAAGGCAGAATCAATTCTAATTACTGTAGCTTTGAATTACCCAGCTTTTTACTTTGAGGTATTGTTTTTAATATTGTGAAAGTTCCTAAGAGGCATTATAAGAGACCGATTCTCCACACCACTGAGCCATTCAGCTGGTATTTGGTTGCTTGGTTCTTGACCTCAAAGGCATGGAAACTGTCAGTAATATTTACCGGACTTTTCAAAGTACCGTATTTTTCGCTCCATAAGACGCACCTTTCCATAAGACGCACCAATTTTTAGGAGAAAAAAACAGGAAAATATAATCTGTTTTGTTCGCTCCATAAGACGCACAGACTTTCCACCCCCCTGTTTTGTGGGGAAAAAGTGCGTCTTATGGTGCAAAAAATACGGTAATATGGAACAAAATTTCACTGGGTGATGAGACTTGCCAAATAAGGCTTATTCCACAAACTTGCCTAAAAAGAAACTTTGTAAGGCTTCTCTTTCTCTTCTCCCTCGCTTACCTTATTGATCACACCTTCGCCCCCTGTTCATTCTCCTCTTCTGACTTCATTCTCAAATCAGTTTTTCTGCAGTTTGATACATACCTTAGTTACAGCCTGACTGGATTACTGTAAAACGCTCTACCTGGGGCTGTCTCTGGAAAGTATCCAGAAACTTCAGCAGGTCCAAAACGTGACAGCCAGACTGTTAACTGGGGCTGGTCACAAGAATCATATAAGACCCTCACCCACACCCACCCACCCTTTATAGCAGCCCCACTGGCTGCCAATCCATTACTGGGCACAATTCATAGTGTATTCTCGAAGGCTTTCATGGCCGGGATCTGATAGTTGTTGTGGGCTTTTGGGGTTTTTTGGCTGTGTTCTGTAGGTTGTTCTTCCTGACATTTCTTTAGTCTCTGTGGCCAGCATCTTCAGAGGACTGAGTAGGAACTCTGTACAGTCCTCTGAAGATGCCGCCCACAGAGACTGGCGAAACATCAGGAAGAACAACCTTCAGAACACAGCCAAAGAACCCAAAAACCCCACAACAACCAACAATTTAAAGTGTTGGTTCTAAAGTCCCAAACAGCTTGGGTCCAAGTTATCTCAAGGACTGGATCTTCCTTTATGCACCTGCTTGATCATCAGGAGAGGACTTTCTCTCGGTCCCACCAACCTCACAGGTGCATCTGTTGGGGACATGGGAGAGGGCCTTCTCTGCTGCTGCTCCCAGACTTTGGAACACCCTCCCACAAGAGGCCAGGCTGGCCCGAACTTTGCTGTCCTTCTGCAAGAAGGCAAAGACCTTTCTCTTCAGGCAAGCTTTCCCTCTGTGACTAGCAGGAATCTTGTGCCTTACTGTTATGAATGTATTTTTGATACTGTTTTTTGCTTACTGTGTTATAGTGTGGTATTTGACCCTCTCTAGTATTTGTATACTTAATGTTCCTAGATTTAAATGTTGTCTTTTAATGATGTAAGCTATCTTGCATATCTCTTCCTCAAACAGTCTCTTCCCAATTTCAAGATCTGCTCTAGCGGGTCGGGACTTCCAGAATAGAGTTTCAAGTGCCCCAGATCAGTGGTACTTAACCTTGGGTTACTCAGGTGTTTTCGAACTGCAACTCCCAGAAGCCTTCACCACCAGCTGTACTGGCTGGGGTTTCTGGGAATTGCAGTTCAAAAACACCTGAATAACCCAAGGTTAAGAACCACTGCCCCAGATGATAGGGAGAAGGAGATGGAGAGCTTTCCACTGTAGGTGTGCAGGAACTCTGTGAGGATGGAAGAAATCACCTCCTCTGAGATCTCCTGATGGGCCTTTTCCATTTCTGTAAGGATCTTCCATGTGATTTTGCTATGGGGCTTAATAAACTTAGTTGAAGAGACCAAAGGCTGATCTAGTCCAGCATTCTGTTTACATGGCAGTCAGGCAGTAGCCCATGGGAAACCTGCCATTCTAAAGAGAGGTACTGGAGGTGATATATAGCCATTTTGACCAGCACCAGCATTGAAGACCCTCACCTCCATCGGATTGTCTCTCCCCCCCTTTTAAAGCCATCCAAGTGAATAGTTATCCTGTGGCAGTAAGTTCCATGGATTAAATAGAACATGACCTGAAATGGGGCGGGGGTGGGGAGTCTAATTACCCTATTGTTCAGAGATCAAATCATTGAGATATTTATAGCAGCAGACCAGGAGATAAAATAAAATCAAGACATGAGCACTTAAGAAAAATCAACATGCTAAAAAGCAAAGGTGAATAATATTGGTGACTTGTGGATGAAACAGGGGCCTCATAGCTAATTTGGGGTCCCAATGTTCTGAGCACATGGTCCATGAGTTATCTTGAGTCTTCACTTATTGACGAAACATTTTCAGCTTCAGTACCAGGTTGAACCTTCTGGGACCTGGGGATGTCACCACAGAAAAAATCATACTGTGAATCCCTTCCAACTTCACCTCATGTACTGGGAGATAAGGGGTACCTTTGAGAGATACTCAGAAATCCTCATGTGGAAAATGTGGCCCTTAAGGTACTGGAGTTTGAAGCCGCTTAAGGCTAATTTAAACTAGCACCTTGGTTTGAGCCTAGCAGCAGGTCAAGAACCAGCTTGATGGGTTCCATGTACCTAGTCTTCAGGCAATAATCTGATATTTTGCACTCAGCAACATTCCTGATTAAAGTGTTTTTGCTTCAAGATTCAGGCCAGAAATGGACTCTGTTCAAATAACTGATAGTAAGGGCATCCAGAGTTGCACTGAAGCCACATGTGTAGCAACAATTCCCAAAGGATCCATCAAGATTCCTGAAAAGTTTCCACCTTCCCATGATATGAGACCAAAGATGGGTCAGCCCGTCAAGAAACTGAGCGCACTGAAAGGGACAGGTTAATAACATGGCTGGCTTGTTTCAGGAACAAGGGACACTGCTCCTAATTGCGGGGAGATGTAATGCTCACCTCTCATGGTTCATGAGCTAGCCTGAATTTTCACTTGGTTTCTCACTCAGATCACAGGAAATAGGTTGAATTATATCTGGAAGTATAAGTGTTTATACTTATACACCCCAACCAAAATGCAGCTTATCGAAATGTTACATTTTTGGACTACAGTACCCAAAATGCCTCAGTCAGCAAAGTAATGTTTTTTAGCTGTGCTAAAATTGTGGCGTATCTACAGTATTTCCACTAATTCTCTGGAGCTATGTGAGATGAATCAGCTACAGTTTTGGACCAGATGGGTGGGGTACAAATCAAATCAAATCAAATCAAATCAAATCAAATCAATCAATCAATCAATCAATCAATCAATCAATCAATCAATCAATCAATCAATGCAATAAAAGAAAGGTAGCCGGAGATGTTTAAAAATACTGAAACAACCTGAATGGAAGAGAAATTATACAAAACAAAGGTTCCTAACATTAAAAATGTACATGTCCTGGCAGCAAAATAGCTGATTCAAACAGATGCATCCACTTCTGTGTGTTAGTTTCAAGGATTGCCAAGAGACCTTACCTCTCAGTCTTCTTCCATATCTTCATGCACATGCATGTTCTAGCACATGCCTTAAAATGTTACTGACCCATGAAGATGTGATGCTGCTTGGCCATGCAGCCACTGTAAAAACGGTTTATGAGGAAGAAGTACATGTGCCACCAGATTGTTTGTTCTGGAGGGAGAACAGAGAACCACTTGGTTCAGTTGCTTGCCATAGCATGTAGCCATGCAGTCATGAGAACCTGATCTTTCATTAGTATGATAATGAGTGGAAGAAATGGAGAGACTGGAATTCAAAGTAGCAATGTGCACTCAGACCCAGAAAGTAACTGGTTAATTTTTGGGTAATGTGGATGTGATTAAGTTACACTTGAAGCAAACATGATGAGAAGTTACTAAGGTGAGGCGTTGTGTTACATTTTGGAATAACTTTTAAAAATAAGTCATTGTTTAAGGGCATTTTAAGGCATTTGACCAGACTTTTTCAAGTTCTATGCCATTCTTCTTTCAATCCCAAGCAAGCAAGGAAATCATTGGTTTGCTTTGTGGTTTTTTTTCCAGGGTTGAGTATCAGAACCAGCTACTAGAAAGAATCAGAGAACCTTTCCCTGTCTTTTCTCTGGCTGCTGGCAATGATAACTGAACAGGTTGTTAACATACACCCGAGAAACTACATTTGTAACCAGAGCATGGATAATGGCAACTGTGCTGCCAAAAAAAGATAATGATTAAAATATCGAGTTCTTCCTAAAAAATAGCTCTCCAAGTTCTAAGTACACAATACTCTTCTTCTAGAAAAGGCCACAAAACACATCTGAGAATGTGTAGTCTACTTGTTGGGTTACCGCCATGTCTAGAATTTCAGCATGCCACACTTTGTGAAGAGAAACCTGCATCCATCTGGACTTTATCTAGTTCACATAAAGGTTAGTGACAAAATCTCCACATGCTTTCTCAGGATCAGGTTCATATCCCCGGAGAGGAAGGAAGTAATAGGTGCTGTTGCATTTCAGCTATACTATTGTTCGTTCATGTGTGTGGGGCGGGGGGGAAGAGAGAGAGAGAGAGAGAGAGAGAGAGAGAGAGAAGGCTGTGGGTTCAGCAAACAACTTGTGACTTTAGTTCAGTTTCCTGTGTCATAAAGAAAAGAAAAAGCACACCATATAAAAGTTACAATGGCTAGCATCATATTTCCTACAGGCAGGAACATGAAGATAAAAAAAGGAAGCAGGGTAAGATGAGTATTCACTGCAATAAGATCTGTTAATTTATACTTGGCACCTCAGAAATAATGGGAAACAGAAGACATTTTTCAGTGGTGTTTCAATTCTGAAGAGTCTGGTCTGGTTCCGAGGTAATGGGAAGACATTAGGGAATCCAAAATAAAGACTGGGAATTTCATGTCTTTCAGCCTTGCTGCAGTATTGACACACAAGAAACAGCATATGATGGAGACTGCAAGAGGGTCCTACTTACCCCTTAGCCTGTTCTGTCAGCTATAATATAAGCAACAAACAGCCGTGGCAGTTTGGGACTAGGCTCACGTGGGGCTTTCTATTTCCAGTAGTTTCACTTCCCCATCTGGACTTGGACCTGAAAGACCAAGGCAAAGTATGAGTTCATGTGTGTGTGCATACTGAGATATGAACAAGCCCGTTCTAAAACCCTAGAGAACATCATTTTGGATCATGGTGATGACCTGCTTTGTACCTGGATGCTGTAACTTGATGACTTCAACACCAGATGAAGATCTGCATGTGTGAATGAGCCATCCCAGTGTTTGTGCCATCTGAAATGCCATGCTTTCGATTTAGACTTAATTGGCCTACTTTCTTGTTGAAATCAATCTACACGAGGTCACAATGAATGAATGAAAAGATCCAGCTTAGTGTGGATCTAATTCAGTATTATACGGTTCGATTGCCAGATGTTACAGCCAAACATTCATTATATAGATAGGAAATGAAGTACCTGAAGGTGTCAAGCTGGTCTTTTCAGTATTATGGTTTGATTATTTATTCTGTTTAGTTATTATATTTCTATCCTGCCTTTCTTCCAGTGAACTCAAAGTGGTATGCAAGAGTCCTTTCCTTGCTGGCTTACGCTCACAACAACCCTATGAGGTCAGACTGAGAAACAGTACAACCAGCTCAAAGTCACACTGTGAGTGTCGTGGTTCGCTCCGGACTGGAACATCAATCTCCCAGGTCCCAGTCCAGGACCCTAACCTCAGAAGCAGTTGTAACATTGAATGAAAAAAGGGATACCTGCAACTATGGGTGCTGCATTGTATGGAGAGGGTGGGAGGAAGCAGTATTTAGGGTTCTGGTATCGGTTGGCTTTGTATTTTCACTGAGGCAAAACATAGCATATCTGTTTTCAGCACCAGAAATGGAACTTACGTAGATACTTGCACAATCTATGTTTCTTTCTGCCTTCCAAACTTTCTTGATTTTAAAACCAGGGGGGAGGAAAAGTTGTTAATTTATTAGTTATGGGTAGTTGTTTCTCATCTCAGATATCCTGAATATCTGCCAGCAGATTTCTGTGTTCTCCCACTGAACAGTACTGTCTTGCATTGCTGTTTATATTTTCTCTTTCTATGAGTGTTAAGCACAGGAAAAAAAAGGGAGAACAGGAACTCTATAATATGGGTTGGCTGAGGGACGAGGAAAGTAAATTATCGTTGAGTGTTAAAGCAGAACACAGTATTACCTGGCAATTAATTTTATGCCTGGCTGACTCACTAAGTGAATGAATCACCCACAGAAGTCAGCAGGGTTCTACCTAACATGGCTTTGACATTGAATTATAACACTTCTCTATAAATATCACATATCTAGGATGATGAGGAAGGAAGTGTAGCCACAGGGAGGCAATATCCATGTCAGGATTACTTCTGGGTCTTCTGATTGATTTTTTAACGATCTTATAATGGTATCACTTGCTCCTGCATTTGTATTGTTTTGGAGACCACACAGCCCTTCTCTGATTTTTTTCCCTCAGTCTCAGTGTTTCTAATTTTAAGGGATGCCCACAGAATTCTGAACTTAGAAGGAAATAAATGTTTGACATCCTGAAGGAATGTCTCACAGTATATTTGCTGATAAGGCAAAGATTGAGTGCTTTGTGCTGTGTGATACACCAAAAGGAGCTTTGACAGGTGTCTGCTACCTCTACAAAAGTTTCTGAGGGCAAGGACAGGAAATGTCAAAGCAAAAGCCACAGTAGAGAGAACCTATTATGGAGCAGAGCACATAAAAAAGGTGACTCTGGAACTTGTCATTCAAAAATGTGTGACCAAAGAGACCGTGTTTGGAGATTTCTCACTTCTTCGTGTGACTTCAACCATTGTGGCTCTAATGATGTGGGTTATATAATTCATGAAAGCTCATGCAGTAAAATGAAAAAGCTTAGTTTTTAAGGCGCTACAGGACTTCCTTGTTTTTGCTTCAGAAAAAGCTGGCACAGCGGCTTCCTCTCTGGAAATGGTTATAGCTCCCATGATATTTTGGAGGAAACCATAACAGTTAAACTACTTTAAAAGTTCCTGTAGAGAAAACTCATTTGTTTAGCGCTTGTGGGTATTTTCTCTGTCAGTTTCAGCATTGTTTGCTACTGCAGTATAGAAGCAGAGTTTTACCATTCTAGTCAACCAGCTACAGGGAACCTACACTTCATTGGCCAGCTCCGCCCTCCCCATCCAGCCAACCATGCCATCTCTCCAATTGACCTATGTGCTTACCAGGTCAGCATCTTCCAGGGCTGACATCTCCCTCTGTTTTTCTTTTTTCTTTTTTGCCTGTGCACTGACAAAAATTAAAAAAATATTCAGAGGAATGCATGATTCTTGTTTTCACACTTCCCCTCCAGCACTGTGACCTCTTTTGCTACATGTATCTCAGCAGTCAAGTCTTCAAAGGAAGCTGACATATTCATTCTAGTGATGAGCCATGTTTTGCTTTTACACTACTTTTCTCACTTGAGGGAGCACTGATGCTAGATAGAAGATCAGCATCTTGTATAATTTGGCTCTTCCATATCCCTATTGTAGCATTTGCAGGAAACATGGGAAGAGCACAGGAGAAGGAGAGAGAGCATGAGAAAGAAGAACCAGGAGGAGAGGGGAAATGGAAGAAAGATTAAAAGACTTTGAGAGTGAAAGCAGGAGAGAAAAAGAGAAAGAAAGGGAGACAATGTTGGCTTGGTCCACATAGCTTTGGTTGTATTTTCACTTACTCTGTTTTTGCCACATTAATCTCTGATGTCCCATCTGCAAACATTTACTGTACATGGAAATTCTTGGGATGGAAAAGGTTTTCTACCCTGAGTAAATGTCTCTCTATCACACACAGCCATACATTTCTTCCCGATTTTTCAAATTAGCTATCTCTGCTAATATTAATAATTAGCATTTATTCTGAGAAATCAAAAGCCAAAGTTTCCTTCTAAAATTAAAATTGTGAAATCTAAAGAGTTTTCTGTCTTTAAAGGCTTACTCTAGATTTTTAAAATGAAAGTCAAATGGTTTACTGGAGATTTTTGTGGGTATTATCTTGACATATCTGATAGAAGTCTTTGTTTCCTGCCAAAGTCTATTAAAATCTCTACTGTAACATACCATCTTTTGTATTCAAACTTACTTCAAATACATTTCCTTTAAGGTCTGAAGAAAAAGTGAATTTAAGTGCAATGCACCTGTGTTTTGCAGAATATTTCCTTCACATACATAAAGTTCCAAGTAGCTTTAGAGCACTGAGTTTT
Source organism: Pogona vitticeps (assembly GCF_051106095.1). Taxonomy (NCBI): domain Eukaryota; kingdom Metazoa; phylum Chordata; class Lepidosauria; order Squamata; family Agamidae; genus Pogona; species Pogona vitticeps. The sequence goes on along the minus strand of NC_135787.1, from coordinate 154,279,478 downwards.
AAAGCAGCAGAAGATATATGGCCTACATTTCAAACAACAGGAATTTTGTGAGGTCACACATTACACTGCAAGGAAACTGCAAAGAAACTTAAAATCAGAGAAGTACCTCTATATTTACTCTTTTTCAACATATGTAGAAATATGGATTGCAATAGGCTTCTTCTGTGTGCTCTTCTATTTTCACTCACGTTTCAGGAAAATACCTGGAACACTTTTTCTTACCTATCCTTATGATGAAGTGAGGTGGCCACATTTTAGCATAGTCATAAGTGGAGCACATATTATTATTATTATTATTATTATTATTATTATTATTATTATTATTATTATTAGTATTATTATTATTATTATTATTATTATTATTATTATTATTATTATTATTAGTAGTAGTAGTAGTAGTAGTAGTAGTAGTAGTAGTAGTAGTAGTAGTAGTATTTTGGAAAAATTATTCTGTGGTATTCTTGAATAGGGGTGCATAATCCTTAACATTAGAATTAATTGGGGTTAATATAAGTTGAACATGGATAAGAATTGTCATTGTACATATTCACTAGAAATCACAGATACGATATAAGGCAACGAATACATACCTTATATATCATTTAGTCAACAGGCTTAATTTTCAAGTAATGCTAAATACTGTATATAATTATTGACTACCAACAGGTAGACAATCATTCTGATCAGGCAACCCCATTGACAATTGGGTGTCCGATGCCATTCTGAGATACTGTACATTAGCCAAGCAATGTGCAGAAGTCACTGTTGGGGCTGCCAGTTTGAGAATGAGAACTGGAGAACCAAGAGGTCTCAACTTCATGTATGTGAGCATGTCTGTAGAATTCAGAAGGTCGCAGGGTGGTTTGACAATTACAGAGCTCGGGATAAGGTTGTTATGAAGAGGATACATTTGACAGGGTAAAAAGCACTGCCAAATGTATGTTGTATCAGCCGCTCAATCAAAAATCAATAGGTGATAAGAGGAACATCTCCAAAGTGAGCTGTAAAATTTTGTATTCCAGTTTAATGGAACTCTGTAGGTCTGGAAAACATGCTTAACTCACAGAGCAAGCAGAGTGACTTCCTGAGCCAGTCTTCTCTTCTTTGCTGTTGACATTGTGTTTCCAATCTATCATTCTAAAGATTACTTTTAAACATGATGTACTCAAGTTATTATCATTAAATACTCATCCAGAATCCTCCTCCTTTGAAAAGACAAGTTACTAATTCCCTTAGATTTAGCTTCAATCTTCATTGAGTAAGACACTGAGTTCATGGTCCTTTGTCTGCTGGTATATAAATAAATTTATTTATATACAACGTATATATAATATTTATATACATATATTTGTATATACTGTAAATATAATATATAAATATAATAAATATAATATTTCTGTAATATATAATAATATATATTACAGAAAGAGTAAAAATATAATGCACAATAAAAATAAATAAATAGACATTAAACTCCACATCATCACAAGAGAATAAAAATAGGAACAAACAGCCACTTACAGGCAAATCTAAAGTGCCCGGGAGAAGAAAAATGTCTTGGTTTCATGCCATAGAGGTCACTGTGTGAGGTGCCAGACAAGCCTCCTTGGGAAGGGCCTTCCATGAATAGAGTGGCAGACCAGACAGGATCTTCTGTATTGCAGTCACTGACCTGACTTCATTCACCCAAAGAAAGCCTTCAAAGACAACCTGGGAATTCTGGCAAGTCTATGATGGTGGGGACTTTTGGTCTTTCAGATGCTTTGGGTTCTAGTCGCCTAGAGTGGTCGTTTTGACCAGATAGGCGGGGTACAAATAGAATAAATAAATACAACAAATAAATAAATAGTTTCTGGAAACCTCATCCACTACAGTGAGTCGTGACATTGCAGCCCAAAACATCTAGATGGCAAGGGCTTCTCACCCTGTTCTGAGTACTGTCGCCTCAATCCATTTGCAGCAGATTGGGAGCCAGTTTTAGCTTATGTAACACCCATTATAACATGGTCATATCAATCAATGCCAATGAGTAATTTAGCAGTTGTGATTTGGATTAACCGAAGTTTCCAGGCTACTTTCAGAGTTACAATGCATTATTGTGTTGCTGTAAACCAGTTGGGAGGTGACTAGAGTATGGATGACTGTTGCCAAGCTATCTATAAACAGACAGCACCACAGTTGATGGATATATCAGCCCGAGCTTATAAAAGGTGCTCCCCTAAGCACTACAATGCTAGTTCTGTTAGTTCACAGTTCTATTTTTAAAATCACCACAATTTTATACAGTATGCCAAAGAATTCTTCTTCTTCTTCTTCTTCTTCTTCTTCTTCTTCTTCTTCTTCTTCTTCTTCTTCTTCTTCTTCTTCTTCTTCTTCTTCTTCTTCTTCTTCTTCTTCTTCTTCTTCTTCTTCTTCTTCTTCTTCTTCTTCTTCTTCTTCCTCCTCCTCCTCCTCCTCCTCCTTGTCCAGCCCTGCTACATGCACGAGATAGCCATGTGGGTTTTACGGAGAAGGAACAGGATCAGTGGAAGCAAAGGAGTTAAATAAACAGGTAGTTGCCTTGTGTAACAATTTTATGACCCAAGGAGAAGAAACAGTGCGCACATTTTGGTTGTTTGATTTGGCTGCAAGTCAGTAAGAAGGATGTTATTTAGCAATTTAAAGTGTTTGGGCAACAAAACAGCAGCGTGCAAGTGATGTTGCAAGAAAGGAAGTCGCTCTGAGACAAAGATTTCTTGCAGAAATACGAGGAGACAAACCGTGTGCTGAGATTGTACTGGAGATTACCAAATGGCTAAACACTAGTGGTGTAATCAGAAGGGAGCAATGAATGAAGGTCAAAGGAGAGATGGGTTCAAATCTCTCCTCAGCCATGAAGTTCATATGCTACCTCTGGACCAGTGAATGGAAATGAAACACATGGTACCCAAAATTCTGATGGTATTTTTGTAAGGTTTATGTAACTTGAGGAGGGTAATTGTGGCTAATCGACAAATTGCAACTTATTTGTGCAATTGAGGGTGTGGCCAGACATGTGACTTAGATACATCCTGGCACTTCATCTGCACAATTAGTGAACTTCTGTAGAAATCAGGCAAAGTTATTCTGGCCCCAACCATTGACTCAGTCACAGATGATGATTCAAAAATCCCACTTGTTGACAGATCTGCTGTAGTTGGAGCTACCAGCTGGGAATAGATGAGTGATATAGTACAGTGTATTTTGCATATAGAAGGTCCTGAATTCACTCCTTGATGTATGGAATGAAAACAACCAGAGAACAATTAATGGAAATACCCCTGATCAAAATCCTGGAGAGCTAGTGGGAGGAAAATGTCTCTGGGGGATAATTTTTATATTTCCTTAATTTTTGCCCTCATCAGCATTAGGGATACCTCATTATTTCAAGTTAATGTGGAAGAAGGACATGGTGATAGGTAGGCACCCATCTTTTTGGTACATATAACATCTGAATATTTGTTAATGGTACAGTACTGAGCTGGATTTGACTTGTTTGGAGTAGACACACTGTATTTGAATACAATAACACATGGGGGCCTTAATAAGATTCATAATTATATAAAGTAACATCAGGAGCAATCTTGGGGTTGAGAGCATTCTACCAGGAGGGAGTAGGCGAGGCAGAAAATGAATATTATGTTTAAATTATTAACAGTTATTGAACTAACATGCAAATCATAGTTCTCTGTTTGAACTAGGGAATGTGTAACCATGGATTCATACTGATTAAGAAAACTAAGGTGGCTGCTAATATATATCACACAGAAGAGTGAGCCCGCCGCTAAGTCCTCGGACTTTGAGCTGGCGGGCGGGGTTTGCCACCCACCCCGGAAGGACGCAAGACATCGCGGGAACGGGCTAGGCCGAGCGTGGAGAGCAGGCTTTATAAGGGGGCTCTCCATCTGCATCGGCCTCTCTTTCGTTTCCGGGCAGAGCAGGGTTGCTTCGTTGTGACCAGCGTTGGGAGCTGCGTCACGGCGAGGCAGGCGGAGGAGCCTGAGGGTCGGGCTGCATCGGCGGCCAGGAGCATACGGTGGGAGAAGGGAGCCGGGTGGTCGGGGCTTCCCTAGCCCACACGGAGTTCGGCTGGCCGGGCGGTTCCGAGGAGCGGTGGGAGCGGCGACGGGGGAATGTAGTGTCCCGCGCGCCTGCACACCCCGCTTTAGTGTCATCCCTCCTCCCTTCTTGGTTTTTTCTGCCTCCGCCCGGCAGCGAGCGGCCCGGTATGATGGGGCCGTTGCGCAGGTCGGGCGAGATACCGCCCGCGGCCGTGTCCTCGGCCTTGATTTGGAGTGCTGGGGGTTACGGGGCGGGAGGTGAGTAGGCGCGAGTTGGCTGGTGGGGGTGCGAGGGGGTTGTGGCGGCTGGGCCCCGGTACAAGGGGCGGAAGAGTATGGCACCGGCCCCGCGGCCCTCCCTCCCCCCGCCCGCCCCCGCGCGAGGTGTTCCCCTCTCTCTCCCTCCGCCCTCCACCCCTCTCTGTTCGGGCCGGCCCGACTTACTGGCTTTGGCCCGAGGGGAGCCGGTCGGCCACGTGCGGCGGCCATTTTGGGTACGGCCGCCATTTTGTGTGATGCAGGGGAGTGGAGGAGGCTCCTTATTTAATTAAATAAATAAAAAAGGGAAGGAATTATAAGAGAGGGAATACAAAAAGATATATATACATATATATATATATTAAAGAAAAAAAAACTGATTGGTTCATTAAGAAAGGAGACTAAGGAAAGACTGATGACTCTGGCACACGGCAAAAAAAAAAAAGGGGGGATTACAATGCTAAAGCATGGACATGGGTTTGGTGCATAGGCAAGTGGGGTTTGTGAGGTAGCGGTCATGAGGATCGGTTATTAGTTACGGATGTCCAAAGTAAATATATAAATAAATAAATAAATAAATAAATAAATAAATAAATAAATAATAATAATAATAATAATAATAATAATAATAATAATAATAATAATAATAATAATAATAATAATAATAATAATAATAATAATAATAATAATAAATAATATTAGCAATAATAAAGCATAACATAAAAGAACGTATAACAGAATAAATAATTAAAAAAAAAAGAGAGAGAGAGGGAGAGCGGATTGAGGCTGTTATAAGGGCCGCAGTGGGCATGAGTGCGGGATTAGCACATGCCTGGGCATAGGCGGTTTGGGAGCTCCCGAAGGGTCGTCCAGGGCAAGAAGGTGTCGGGGGTAGGCGGCAATTGTGTGGCTAGCCATCCGGGGGTGCACAAGCATAACAATAATCATTCTGGTATTGCTTTATTTTAGGTCAGCTGACTGCAGTGGTTGCAAGGACGCATCGGGTGCAAGGTTGTATTTTACTGTGGTGTTTTTGGATTGGGTAATCTTAGACGGAGTGGGGCAGCGGAGGCAGGTCGGCTTCACTGCCCACCGGGCGTTCTGCGGTGTGAGCACGGGTTGTTAGGCTAGGTAGCATCGGTAGGCAGGTCGGGGAGGTCATCCTGGGCATAAGGCGAGGCGCTAATTGGGCTAAGTAATAGACCCTAGGGGGCAGAACAGTGGGGTTTGAAAATGGCGCCTCGTAAAGGACGAGGTACATCAAAGGGCAAGCAGCCCGCTAAACGACAACCTGTACCGCAGCTGTCTCCACCTCAGTCGTCTTCAGATGAGGATTCTTGGCCGATATGGCAGGAGTTACAGGATAAAATGTCTGCAATGGAAGCTCAGAGGTTGGCCGCGCAGCAGGCGTTGCGAGAGGGAGAGCAGCCACGTAGATCGGCTAGGGAGTCAAGGGGGCTCAAGAAATCCAGGTTGAAGGCGATAGCACAAGATCTGATGGCTCGCTTTACCGCTTTTGAGTCTGCACAGGTGCTGGATAATCGACAGGGTGCCCCCAAGTCACCAGTCCGTTCCAGATCAAGGGGCAGTGACAAGGAGACAACGACTATCCCTAGAGACAGCGCTTCAGCGGCAAGGCAAGAAGCTCGGGAGGAGCTAGAAGAAGGGGAGATTATGGCGGATTCCCCATTGGAGCCTTGCGTGGCATCAACTTCGGAAGGTGAGTGTATTATTGCACCACAGCTGCAGTCTCCTGGGACGGGCTGGCCTTGGGCGGGCGGAGCCATAGGTACACCACCGGGAAGCGCATCACAGACACCACTAGATAGAGGGTGCCCTAACGCGCCTTGGCCCTATATGGGACCACAGTGGGGTTCATGGGGGGCACCATGGGGAGCCACGCCTCCGCCACATCAGCCAGCGAGTTCTGAGGTTGCAGGCGGGTGGCATCCGTCAGTACCTAGCACGGGCTACAATTCGGTGCCGGCGGCGGCCTTGCCGTATGCAGATTATGCAACGCCCGTGGGAGATCATCTGACGGCGGCCACGAAAGAGAAAATTTGGCGTGGCGAATTCGTGGACTTCTTTGACTTGCTGAATAGGGACTGTGAGAAAAAGGATTGGGACAAGGAGGATGAAAGGGAAAAGGAAAAACATAGGAGGAAAAAGCCCGATAGGAATTGGACGAACTGGCTGCCAGGATTTGTGATTTATGCTGGGGTATTGATAAAAATGCAGCCCTGGAGGGCACCATCGCTTTTCCAATATCTTGACACAATGATTAGGGCCTCCACTGATTTCGAAGGGTTGGCATGGCTGAGATATGACGAGGCCTTCCGCATGCGGAGCGCCATTCAGCCCAACCTGAGGTGGGACGAGCCTCATCCACGTTTATGGTTACAGCACATGACGCCAGCCAAATCAAACATGGGGGATAGGTTTGATAGTGGACATCTGAATAGACGGACACGGCAGGCGCAGTTTGCCCGCCCTTGGGCGGGTCAGGCGGTTCAACCCCGCTTGTTGTGCTTTCAATACAATGCCAGAGGATCTTGTGCGAGGAAGCCCTGCAGATTCAGGCATGAGTGCCTCACATGCGGTGGCCAACACCCAAGTATCAATTGTTTCAAAGCGAGGCAGGACAGAGGGGCAGGTGGTGTTAGGAAGCAAGGAGGCGGGGGAGCTCCTGGAAAAGGGGCCCAGCCCAATTAAGTTGGAGATTCTGGAGGCATGGCTGCAGTGGTATCCTAGGCATGAGGAGGCTATATATTTACTGGAAGGATTTAGAAACGGCTTTCGGATACCGGCAGTGGGTGAACGTAAAAGTTATGTTGCGCGAAACCTTCGTTCAATTAAAGGAATGGAGAGTATTTTTAGGAAGAAAATAAGTAAAGAAGTCCAGGAGGGGCGAGTATTAGGCCCCTTCAAGGAGCCGCCCATTGGGAACCTTAGGGTTTCTCCGTTGGGCATTGTTCCAAAAAAGGCACATGGTGAGTTTCGTCTAATTCACCATCTATCTTTTCCTGAGGGGGAGTCGGTTAACGACGCTATACCACCGGAATTGTGCACGGTTAGATATACGTCATTTGACGAAGCTGTTAATATGGTTAAAAAATGCGGAGTTGGTGCCAAGCTGGCGAAATGTGACGTAAAATCGGCCTTCCGGATTTTGCCAGTCCACCCAGAGGATTTTTGTTTGTTGGGGTTTCAATTTGAGGAATTATATTATGTAGACAGAGCGTTGCCTATGGGTTGTTCCGTGTCATGCGCGGCTTTTGAAAAGTTTAGCACGTTTTTAGAGTGGAAAGTTAGGCAAGTATCGCGATGTACGTCGACGGCCCATTATCTCGACGATTTTCTCTTTTGTGGGGAGCGGAATTCAGGTAAGTGCAGGTTTTTATTAGACACGTTTAGGGATTTAGCACGCAAGGTGTCGTTGCCTTTAGCGGCGGAGAAGACTGAGGGGCCAACTACGGTCCTGACTTTCTTAGGCATAGAGATAGATACCGAGCAGCAAACGTCACGGCTACCAGAGGAGAAGTTGAGAATTTTAAGAGTCAAAATAGGGGCGTTGCTGGGGAAGTCAAAGTCGACACTCAAGGAGCTACAGGAGATAGTCGGGCACCTCAATTTTGCTTGTAGAGTAGTGGCCCCCGGACGGGCATTTGTTCGGCGTCTTTGCATGGCCATGACGGGTCTTAAACGCCCGTTGCACAGGGCACGGATAACTCAAGGTATGAAGGAGGACCTCAGAGTTTGGATGCAGTTTCTGTCAGGATTTAACGGGATTTCTTTTTGGAGGTCGGAGAGGAGTGTACAGGTAGAGTTTCAGGTGCACTCAGATGCTTCGGGTGCTCACGGTTTTGGCATTTACCATCGAGGAAAGTGGTGTGCAGGCTCTTGGCCAGAGGCCTGGCAGGAAGAGGGTATTACGAGAGATCTCACTTTTTTAGAGTTTTTTCCCATAGTCGGGGCTTTGTGGTTATGGGCTGAAGAATGGGCTAACTCGGTTGTGCGTTTCTGGTGTGACAACGAGGCGGTGGTGTGTATCATCAATTGCCTCACTTCACAGAGCGCGTCATGAGGCTAGTCAGGGCATTTACATTAAGGGCGCTCCAGTACAACATATTAGTACATGCTAGGCACATCCCGGGTCTTGACAACAGCATTGCCGATGCTTTATCACGTCGGCAGATGGACCGTTTCCGGCAATTGGCACCGGAGGCCATGGAGTTGCCGGAGATCCTGCCTCAGGAGGTGTGGCAAATTGGCGTCACGACGCATCTGAGGCGATAGGTTTGGCTTTGGCGGAGAGGACACGGAAGGGTTACGCGGCTGTGAGTAGAGAATTCGTAGAGTTTAGACACATGGTAAACTTGGAGCAAGTTTGGCCACTGCCAGTTGAACACTTGCAGCAATTTATGGTTCATTTGCATAGAAGAGGGCTGATGCCAGGGACCATTCAGGGAAAATTGTCAGCACTGGCTTTTTATTCGAGAGTACAAGGGTATAGGGATCATTCAAAGGATTATAGGATTAGGAAGATGCTTGAGGGGTGGACAAGGAAGAGAGGGAAGGTGCTGGATTCTAGGTCACCCATTTCTCCGGCGCTACTGCAGCAGTTAAGCGAGCAGTGGGCGAATTTGTGTAGAAGTGAATACGAGAGGGCTTTGTTTGGGGTGGCATCGTTACTGGCATTTTTTGGTGCGCTTCGAGTTAGCGAGTTAGTGGCAACAGGTAAGGAGGACAAGTCAAGGGTGGCCTTGCAGCTAAGGGATGTCTTTCTAGGTGAGGATAGCTTGGAGGTGTTTATTAGGCGTTCAAAAACCGACCAAATGGGTAAAGGAAGGCGTTTGGTTCTGAGGCGATGCAGCGTGGAAAAGCTCTGCCCGGTAAGAGCAGCAAAGGTGTACATGGAACAGCGTGGACAGGAGGAAGGGTACTTCCTTATGCACGCTGATAATTCACCTTTAACGAAGTATCAATTCTGGAGAATGACGGATTTGGCACTGCAAAAGGTGGGAGTGCAGGGATTGCGCTTTGGTACGCATTCATTTCGGATTGGGGCGGCCTCTACGGCTGCGGCATTAGGTTATAGCCCTGAAGAGATTAAACACCTGGGCCGTTGGTCGTCAAATAGTTACCGGAATTACGTTAGGAGCTTGTCTAATGAATAGGTAGGGTGTGTTTGTATTTTGCAGGTGTTACAGTTCATGGCCGGCGGAAGGACGTGTGGATCATCGGTCATAGTTACATTTATTGGGCAGAGCGTTATGCTGCCGCCTCCCCTTGGGGGAGAGATTTAGGTTTAAGCGCTTGGGCGCAAGTTACTTGGAGAGGAATCCGTGGAATGCAGTGGATACAATTCAACAGGACGATGGCCTTCAGCACTTCACCACCTGATGTTTTGGTGGTGCATCTAGGCGGCAATGATTTAGCCAGAATTGCCGGTAAGGCATTGATATTAGATATTCTGCGGGACCTGAGGTGGCTGAAGAGCAAGTATCCGTCACTGCGTATTTTATGGTCCAATATCACTCCTCGGTTGGCCTGGCAAGGCTCAGGGAGGACTGATGCGATAAATAAGGCCCGGCGGGGCGTGAATAAGGAAGTGCGTAGAGGTGTCTGCGGCGGCGGCCTCGGAGCAGTGATACAGCATCAGCGTATCCAGACGTCACGTTTGGAATTGTTCCGCAGTGATGGGGTACACCTATCAGACGTCGGATTGGAGTTGTTCTTGGAGGATATAAAAGGGGGCCTGCTTCGTGAGCTCCAGGGGCTCTGTGGCGGGCATGCGACATAGCCGAGCTAGTGCGCATGCTGTGGCGGGTAGTGCGGAAAGAACCGGTATTTCGGTGTGTCCCAATGGATAAATCAGTAAGCTAACAGCGCATCTGACCTTCCGGCATTGCGGATCGTGCGATCACGGTGCCTGTGGGGGGAGGATGCGCTGGGCCACTCATAGACCAACAGACATCAGTTAAAGATGTCTTGAGGTCTGGGGTGTTTATTAGCGGCTAGGCAGGATCCGACGGTTATTCGACCGAAGGAGCTTGGCGGCCGGGGACTCGCCCTTTGATCATCTTGGGGTATGATTATACCCCAGTTTAACGGTTTTCCGCACTACAGCAGGCCCCCATATATCTTGTTGGCCGAAAGGCTGGTTATTTGAATTACCAAGTTGAATAAAAGTGTGGCCCGCATTAACCCAAGGCGATGTCTCGTGTCTTTATTCCGGGGTTGGGGTGGCAAAGGGGGGCAGGAATGGATAATCAAAAAAAGAAAAAACAAATTTACATCCAATTTGCATATGCTAACTTGTATAGAGAGATGCATTTTTGGAAATTACTATAAATTGAAATTGAAATGTAGTACATTCCATCAGAGAAGGGAAGATCAGGTAAGCTCTATGCCTCCCTTCTCAATCAGGTGCTCACTGTTAACAAGTAAAGTCAAAGACCCGGGTCTAACTTCATATTCTTTATCTTTAAACTTGACTTAGTCTGGACAACTGTTCAGATACAGAATCTATGAAATCTCTCCCAGATGCCTCCACCCACTCATTTCTTTAAAAATGGCTTTGATATGACAAATTGTGTCACCTACACAAAGCCATTGACGATATCAGCCCTCCAAATGGTATTTGTGTGTGTGTGTATGTGTGTGTGTGTGTGTGTGTGTGTGTGTGTGTGTGTGTGTGTGTGTGTGTGTGTGTAGGTTGAGGGATGGGAGAGGGTCACATCATTGTGTGTGCCCCCCTGAAATCTCAGATGCCTTCAAATACAAGATTGCCCTCAAACAGACTTTCAAATAGAAGATAATGTTTTCGTAAAGATGGATATGGAGCCTTCCTGATCAAGACCGAATATCAGATTTATTTCCCGTTTGCAACTTTGCTGTGTGGTTTCCCCTCCGTCTCTGTTGCTAGCCAGTGCACTAGTGCTAAACTGTAATGACCTTGTCCTCTATTGACTGAATCCTTAAATGAGGATAGTAATATAAATAGTACTGAAAAAGAGGCTGGGGCTTCGCTATAGCATATAGCACAGAGTTACGCAGCCAAAGGCCTCTTCCGTTTAAATCCAGGAAACCCCTCTGAAAGCTGTATGAAATGCTGAACAGGTGTCACTGAGGACAGAATGCAGTGTTAGAAATAGCTAGCATTTCTCAGTGCTACACACGTCACCAGGGCAAAGAAACAGTCGCTACAGCATTCTTAGTGTATTACTGATTTGGCATAAGGAGGAAGACCAGGAGTTGCCAAGTGGGTAAACTTGCTGCAGAACAATTTGCAACTAATTTGAAGGGCTCACTGTAGGGTAATGTACTAAGAATGTATAATAATACTCCACAAAACAAGGAAGAACAACCAGATAAAAGTATACAAACTAGGGTTCTAATTACATATTATTATTATTATTATTATTATTATTATTATTATTATTATTATTATTATTATTATTATTATTATTATTATTATTATTATTGTTGTTGTTGTTGTTGTTGTTGTTGTTGTTGTTGTTGTTATTATTATTATTATTATTATTATTATTATTATTATTATTATTATTATTGTTACTGTTACTGTTATTGTTATTGTTATTGTTAAAAAACACCAGGCACTGTCGAAATTCTAAAAACATTGACTGGTATTATATAACAGATACAAGTTTTAACCAAAAACCTAAGTATCCGTTAAATATCGGCACAGTATGTATGCTGTTCCTAATATTGCTGTTTTTTCTAGCTCTGATGGTGTGGTTTCTGAGATCTGCAACTGCTTATAGTACTGTGTAAAATTTCTTGATATTGTTTCCAAAGCCTCAATGACTACGGGGACCATTGAAGTGTGTTTCTTCCACAATGTGTTTATTATTAAAGTAATAATAAAAAGTAAAGTTGTTGTTGTTGTTGTTAAGCTGCTGGAAAGAGGTCCAGTAGGGAAGATTTGATGGCCATGCTAGTTTGTTGTAGTAGAACCACCAATAACCTATTCTATTGGCGATTTACACACATGTCAGTGAAATCATTTTAAGTTGTGGGAGGAAATTACTGTTAATTAGCCAGGTCCTGATTGCATTCTTGATCACACACCCAGTTTTGATTTCACCAACTGTCAACAGCCTTCTGACCAAAGATCCTGTGGCACCTTAAAGACTATATTTAGCACAGCATTTTACAATTTCATGTAAAATGAAATTTCACCTTGCAGTTGCTACAAAACTCTTCGTTGTTTTTCCTGTAAGAAAAGCATGCCAGGGTTCCCACAGTTCCAAACATAACATCCATTCTCTTCTCGCATTACAAAAGGGCAATGGCAAGGAAAACACGGTACCAGGTTTGGCAAAAGTTCAAGAAGAAAACATATTAAAAAATCCTGATATGGGTAGCACCACTGGAAGCATTTACCCAGCCTTTGTTAATTTTCAGAGACTGGAGATACACATATAAAGACCTACTAACTAAAGAGCAACAATTAAATATTATACAGGAGCTGAAGGAAATAGGTCTGCAGACAGACTGATGGACAATGTTAAAATTAGAATCAAGGTTTAAAAAAGACAAAATAGTGGGTTTCTATGAGGGGAAGATACAGGTGGATGAGTTATGGATTTATACTAATGATAAGATTATACAAAAATGTGTACCTTTTTTAAAGAATATAATCTAGAAGACGAAAACATGAAAATGGGGATGATTAAATGGGCACAAAATTTTGGTTTTAATATAGACGTAGACAACTGGACTCAAATGTGGAATGAGAACTGTATTTGGCTCAAGAGAAAATATTTTAAAGATGTTTTATAGATGGCAAGAGTATATATACATTCATTTTAAAGAAGCACATGGATGCCAGAAGCCACTGGCTAAGCTAGAGTGAACAATGTATTCGCGAAGGCTTTCACGGCCGGGATCTAATGGTTGTTGTGGGTTTTTCAGGCTTCTTGGCCGTGTTCTGAGGGTGGTTTTTCCTAACGTTTCGCCAGTCTCTGTGGCCGGCATCTTCAGAGGACAGCACACTCTGGACAGCACAAAAACCCACTAGAGTGAACACTTTCCTCCCATGTGTCTCATTGCCAACTGAGCACCTACAGCAGAGCACAATGTAGCAGCATGCAGTACAACATGATGCAACACCAGAACTGTGTGGCATTCCTCCTTCACCATATAGGGAGACCACAGAACCGTAACGCTAAAGTCACAGTTAAACCATAGAAGGAATGATGCAATCCCTTGGTAAGTTATATTTTTAAGATGATTTAGTTATGTGCTAAAAAGGTAAAGGTAAAGGTTCCCCTTGACAATTTTTGTCCAGTCATGTTCAACTCTAGGGGGCAGTGCTCATCCCCATTTCCAAGCCATAGAGCCAGCGTTTGTCCAAAGACAATCTCCCGTGGTCACATGGCCAGTGCAACTTAGACACGGAACACTGTTACCTTCCCACCAAGGTGGGCCCTATTTATCTACTCACATTTGCATGCTTTTGAACCACTAGGTTGGTGGGAGCTGGGACAAGCGACGGGCGCTCACTCCGTCGCGTGGATTCGATCTTACAGCTGCAGATCTCTAGACCTTACAGCACAGAGGCTTTTGCGGTTTAACCCACAGCGCCACCACGTCCCCTAGTTATGTGCTAGTTATTGCAAAAAGAAATAGTTATGTGCTAGTTATTACTTCCAAAGTAACTCAGTATTTATAACTAGTTACTTCTGAGTTCTGCATGTAGTGGCTTGCTGAAATAAGTATCAGTGCTACAGCAGCTTAGATAGGGTAATTCACAGACCATGCAGGAGTTACTGCTTTATCACTTAATTTCCAAGGGAACTCTATGCCCTCGTCATGAGTTGCTTGTGGGACTTCTTATGAAGAACTACCTTTTCCACCTTAATTCATTGATGGGATTAAAATCAACAGTTTTTGTGGATCAACAGTTTTCTTATCAAGTATATTGGTAAGATTTAAGTACTGCTAGATTGAATGATGATGAATCATTGTACTTGTGTAGCTTCAGGCACGCTTTTGCATCTCAAAATGTTTCCATATGTCATTGTTTTTATCCTCCTTGTTTCCTTCTTTGGAGAGTTTTTAATCTCTAGAGTAGCAGAACTAATTAAAATGCATTTCTGGTCTATCTGAAGCCACATGCAAATACTTTTGCTTTTCTGTGCTTTCCCAGTTTGTGTGAAGATGAAATGGGAGCTAAAGTAGATTCTTTGCATTATTCAAGTATGGACACTTCAAAATGGAATTAGCATCCACTGTTGTAGTGGGACAAGGGAGCATAGGGTCAAGGTGTTTGTGTTCTTTGTTTAGTTCAGGCAAGGATATTATCTACTTCTTCTTTCACACTTTTCTCCTGATCTGTGATTCTCAAAGTATATGCGGAGAATGGAATTTTCCAGCAATACTATAATGCTTTGAACAATCCTTGTTGGAACACACAATATTTGGGGAGGGGGCTTCATGTTGAATGGATGAAGGAACTACGATCCATTAACTTCAGATAAGACTGGCTTCTGCTTGAGGTGAAAACTCAGGCAGGTTTCACCTTCACGAAAACCAGCTAGACCTGGTTTATTGATTTACAGGTGCCCATAATTTTTGGCCCTGCTTGAGAGTGTAGCTATGAGGAACTGTCATGACGACAGCTCACACTTCAGATGTTATCCCTGCAGTCCAAATCATTTACGTCATAAACTTCCAAGGGCTAAATCCAGTGGTTAGTCCTGAGCAGAACAGACCCATTCAATCAACGGGGCTAACTGTTGATTTAACAAGTGCCATACTATGGATCATTTCTGGATATGTATGACAATAAATTACCCTAAAAACAATGTTAAAAACCAAGGACCTAATGAAATAATGCAGTTTAACTCTCTTTTGACAACTCAGTCTGGATACAGCTTCCTTGGGAGAAAGTTTCCTTTGAAAGGAATCTTTATAATTGAGGTGCTGCTACAGAAAAAAAGTGATCTCATGTATACCCAGTAACTCCTCATGGTGGTGAGATGAAAATAGATTTCTATAGGAGATCTTAAGGGACAAGATAATTTCTTAGATATTCTGACCCTAGGCTGTTTTAACTGCTCTAAACTTGCCCAGGAGTGGGCAGAGGCTAGTCTACAGGCTGCACAGAGCACTTGACTCAACATTTTGCACTCTTACAGGCTCCTACAGAGTCTCCACACTCTGATAGCCATGACAGCCTCCTCTTTGGAAGAGGAAAAATGTGTTTTTCAGCGGGAGGGGAATTATCACAGGAAACATTTGGACACGATCAGTTTCCTCACTGGCACCTATGAGCAAGAACAATAAAAACACAGATTGGCAGCATGAAGTGTTTAACTCTGTTACATGAGCATCAATGAGGAGTACATGTGGTGCCCTCATTAGCATTCAGGGAAATCACTAGGCAGGTGTTTTCTCCCCCACCCCTCAAGTCCAGTGGTTGAACAGGACAGGAAGTAGATAAGCTGGCTCTGAACTTTAACTGCTACTGCCATCTAAATCACTGGTTCTTAACCTTGGGTTACTCAGGAGCTTTGGACTGCAACTCCCAGAAGCCTTCACCACCAACTGTCCTGACTGGGGTTTCTGGGAGTTGCAGTTCAAAAGCATCCGAGTAACAAACGTTAAGAACCACTGATCTAAATAACTTGCAGCAGAATTATAATGGAGGCCAGAGAGATCTTTTTCTTCCTTTCTTCCTGTAGCAGTGGAGGAAAAAAAAGGAGAGAGAAAAAGGGAAATCACCACCATAACTTTAAAAAACCTATATTGGTTACATTTATACTCTGCCTTTCATCTGAAGAGATTAAGGCAGTTGACACCGATTTCCTTCTCCCCCAACCGGTCAGGCTGAGGCAGATGAATGGCTCAAGGTCACTCAGTATGTTTGATAGCTCATACTTGCAAGCTATCATTCACATCTGATCTCCATTTATAGCTCTGTGGAATCCAGATGTCATAAGTATTTTGTACAAACCCATAGAGGACAAGTTCTACGTTCATGTGGCACAGAAGGAAGATTTTGGGCTTGTGCTTCTTGATTAGTACATTTATC
Source organism: Pogona vitticeps (assembly GCF_051106095.1). NCBI lineage: Eukaryota > Metazoa > Chordata > Lepidosauria > Squamata > Agamidae > Pogona > Pogona vitticeps. The sequence continues at coordinate 154,263,077 of NC_135787.1, read as the reverse complement.
CCTGCCATACCACCCAGAATACCACTTTTCAACCCGTCTGAGACTTTCCAAAACAGTATTCAATCTTCTTAACAAAGTAATCAACATTCCCAGTTGACACACCCAAACTATGGGAGTTCTTTAAATCCCCACCTATGTTTTTCATGAATCCCCACCTATGTTTTTCATAAATTCTTTTAAGTGTTAGCTTCTTGTAGCTCACAAGTTTTTCCGTGTTCTACACAGATCCTAAATCAGAATACTGTAGCAATATCACCAAATGTCTATATTTCGAATCACATGTCACTATCACTTAACCATTTTTATTTTTATAAGATTTTAAATATAATCCCTGTTCTTCTTGTTTGCCATTTAAACGTTTCAGATGTAAAGTTTTAAATATTTCAGCACTCAAGAAAAGAAACAAATAATGACCAAAGTAGCATTGTGTTATGGTTTTAGAATAATAATGTTAGGGCTCTGTGTTGCTTGTTTGAAATTTCAACCCCCAGTGAGCTTGATGAGCTTTATTAAAAGAAGTTCCTAATGGAAATACAGGCTTAATTTTAACAATGAATGTGTTATTAATTTGCAGCAAAGCCTTTAACACTATAGCTGCGTCTCTTCCTTATACCTCCTTTACTATTCAAGCCCATAGTTCAGAAACTGAAATTACTATGCCTGACAGTGATTTAAAAAAAATTATACAAAAGTCCTGTGTGACACATAACAACCTTGTTTAAAATAATGTCAGAAATAATTAGCAGGAAGCAATTTACTGAGTGTGAATATAGACGAAAATTGATTGGTAAAGAAATGAGACCAATTTTATCCCACTCGTAAACCTCATGGTATTGAATACATACTGAGAAAATTTATGGTCTATGGAATCACCTGCTTCCTTCAGCTGTGTGCCTGCTGCCAGCTAAACAGCTGATTGACAATGCACATGGTAAACCTATAGAGCTTAATCTTCCGGGAACTTTCCATGTACAAACCTTATTGCAATGAACAGGAGCCCAGCTGTGTTTTTGTGCAATTGACATTAATTTCATTAAGTGGTACTTGTGCAGAAACATACCATACTGGACCAATAGATTGTACTTCCAAAATCATTTATTCTAAGAAATCATTGGAATGTCATTGCTTGTAGCTATAAATACACAGGAGGAAGGAAGGGTTTCCTTTTTTTTCACTGACTGAAGTATTAGATTATAAAGGTACTTTCCAAACATGTAGAATGCTGCCTCTAAGCTAATCAGAGCTTGGAAATTTGTGTATTTTTTAAACTAGTAACGTTTAGATTCCAAGTCCCCCCCCCTACAAAGCAGTTATTACCTTTGCAGTTGCCATTTTAAAAACAACAATTCACCTGTCTCCTTTTCTCTTAAAAAATAACTCTCCTTATTCAGAAGTAGCTAAATAGTTACGTTTACATTTTTAAAATGCCAGAATGCTACAAGCCACTCCTGTGTGAGACAAAACACACCTAAGTACTGAGGTCTCCTATAAAAGTAACTAAAAGCCACCCATATACTGCAAAAGGAGTATAGAGATCCCTCATTATCTCTAATAGAACTTAGTTATGCTTCAGTTATTCCAAAAAAAGAATTAATTATGGCATAACTTTTTGCCACTAGTTATATCCAAGTTCTTAATTTATTTTGTTGTTGTTTTGTGCTGTTAAGTCATCCCTGACTTATGTGACTCTGTGAATAAGACATCTCCAACATATCCTGTCCTTAACAGTCTTGCTCGGCTCTTGCCAACTGAAGTTTCTGGTTTCATTAGGAAGTCAATCCATCTATGTAGTACTCCTGTTTTCCTGCTACCTTCAGCTTTCCCTAGCATTATTGTCTTTTTTCCCCCAAAGAATCTTGCCTTCTCATGATGTGCTAAAAGTAGGAGAACCATCCTTTTTTGCCTCCAGAAGATAGTTCAGACTTGATTTGATCTAGGACCCACTTGTTCATCTTTCTGACAGTCCAGGAATTTCACAAAAGTCTCCTCCAGTACATTTCAAATGAAACATTGTTTCCCCCCATCAGCTTTCTTTTCTCTTCAGCTCTCATGGTGATCAGGAATACAGTGGTGCCTCGCAAGACGGGTGCTCCGTTTAACAACGAACCTGCATTACGACGAGGTTTTTGCGATTGCAAAACGACATTTTGAATGGGGGAATTTCGCTGCGCGGTGATCGGTTCCCTGTTTCGGGAACCGATTTTTGCTTCCCAACGATCAAAACAGCTGATCATCGGGTTTATTTTTTGCTGCACAGGCACCCGAAAATGACCACCCCTATGGAGGATCTTTGCTGGACAGTGAGTTCTTAGCCGATTGGAACGCATAAACCAGGTTTTAATGCATTTCAATAGCTTTTTTATTTTTGCTTTACAACGTTTTCGTTCTACAGCGATTTCGTTGGAACGGATTAACATCGTAATGCGAGGCACCACTGGTACAATTGTATGGATGATCTTGTTGTTCTTCAGTGACACATCTTTATGCCTGATGACCTTTTTTCTCATTCCTTCATTGCTGTCCTTCCAGGTCTCAGTCTCCTTCTGATTTCTTGGCTACAGTCTCCATTTGGACTGATGACTGAACCAAGGTATACAAAATCTCTGACTATTTCAATTTCTTCATTGTCAATACTGAAGTTGTGTAATTCTTCTGTTGTCATCATGATTTTTTTTATCTTCATGTTTAACTGCATTCCTGCTTTAGTACTTTCTTCTTTCAATTTCACTAAAAGTCATTTCAAGCTGCTTTCTTCCAGTAAGATGGTGTGATCTGCATATCATATATTACTGATGTTTCTTCCTTCAGTTTTTACTTCTCCTTCATCTAACTCTTGTTTGGCCTTCTGTAAGATATGTTCCTTACTTTTACTTTTTTTTTTTTTACTTTTACTTTTATTAGATTTTTACCCTGCCTCCCTAGACAAAGTCTACTTGGGGCAGCTTACATACATGATAAAAACATCACAATAACAAAATAATAAAACATTTAAAAACATCAAATTTAACACTTACGTAAATCATTGCCAAGATGAGATAATTAAAAAGAGAAAGAATAACGATCAGTTAATTCTGCACACAGATTAAACAGGTAAGGGGATAAAATGCTTTCTAGTCAAGTTTAAAATAAGCACAATTATATAGCTCTTCCTTAAAATTCAGAGTTACTGCACTGGCAGAGGTGTTCTGGGAATGGAATCCTGTAAAGTGACATTTCCCTATTTCTAATCTTGAACATTGCTTCCCTTTGTAAGAAATGCTACCAGCTGGATGTTTTCGATGGCCTGGCAAGCCTTGTTTTCTGAAGACCATCATAATACCCTCAGTATTGGGCCCCATTAAAGTACCGTACTCATGTCCTGTTTCTTTATACAACCACAGAATTGTTGCCCCATTTATACAAGCCAACACTATCAATTGTTGTTTATAGAAAAATGGAGCAAAACTTTACCAAGAGAAGCCTAATTATTTTCTACATTATTCTGCTAGGGCCCTGAATCTCTGCAGCTCCAGGGTACTTTCCCTACTGAGTGATATTCTCATGTGGATTCATTTCATGGCATTTTGGACAAAAGCCCGGTCCTTTAAGGACCCAGCAAGCACTAGTAAAGATGGCTATTCCCAGCAGATGCCAGCTCTGGAATGTCACAGGGGATCCCCTTCCAGTGAATACAATGTGACGCCGGATATCCACGTTGCTATTTATATTGTCGCTATTCTTACCCTGAAAAAAAAAGTATAATGTAAGGGATACCCTTCTCTGTGCTTATCATTGTGGCCCAGGTAGATGGACTGATCTTGCAGGGAACGTCTACTTCAACAGTGGTGGAGTTGCCAGGACTAATCTTTGTTGTTGTTTAGTCGTTAGGTTGTGTCTGACTCTTTGTGACCCCATGGACCAGAGCATGCCAGGCCCTCCTGTCTTCCACTGCCTCCCGGAGTTTGGTCAAATTCATGTTGGTCTAATCTTACTATTAAGCGAAGTGAGGCAATTTCCTCAGATAGCAGATGTTAAAAGAGGTGCAAAATAGAGAGAGGTAACGGCACTACCTGATCTGCCCTATTCTGCCCCCCCCCACTTCTCTATTTCCTCCAGGTGCAATGCAGGAGATCCTCCTGTTGCCAGTGTTGAAGTATGATTACTCTAGTCAGTTTTTGCAGACAGCATCAGGGGTAGGGACTCAGTTGTTATTTTGTTCATTACTCAGGCAGCAAAATGTTTTGGGTTGGCCTGAGGGTGGTGCTTGCCACAACTCATGGTTTTCAGGGGGACTCCCACTCCTTCATGTTGGAACCCAAACCCAAACTGAAACCCCTTTCCCAAGTATTCTGCATCCTCCTACTTGGAATAGCAGGACAGATGCTTAAATAACACCATATGCCTGACTGGATTTGACACCCTTGTGACTCCCAGTGGAATGAAGGCACAGTGGAGGGGAGGCCATGGGCTTCAAACACATGTCGAGCCTGCATTGTACTGTTGTTTATTCCTGAATTCTTCATTGCTCCTGAACAATAAGACTCCTTAAAATGGCAGCCTAATTTTTAAAGAGAGAGGGGGCAGCCAACAAGAAAATCCTGAGACACTCCTTATTTGGGTCTAAGCATATAGAGTGAAAGTTCCTCAAGTTGTTCATGATGTATTTATGATATTTTATGATATTTGTAAGCCACCCCGAGTAGTCTAGGGGGCAGGGTTGAAATCTATTAAACAAACAAACAAACAAACAAACAAACAAATAATTAAATAATTAAATAATTAAATAAATAAATAAATAAAAAGAGAGAGAGAGAGAGAGAAATCCTGTTGCATAAGTTGCATCATGAACTCTGATGATGCCCTAAGCCAGTGATGGTGAAACTTTTTGAGCCCGAGTACCCAAACCGCAACACAAAATCAACTAATTTATTTTAAAGTGCCAACACTGCAATTAAAACCCGAATACTGAGGTTTTAGTTCAGAAAAAACAACTGCCCCTGCACTGTAGGGGTTAAATGCTTGTGTTTTTTTCTCCCTATGGGAGGTATTAACAAAGAAATACTTACTGGTCCTCCAATCCCCCATTGGGCTAGACCAGTAATGAAACTCTATTTCATTTCTTTTTAAGAAATCAGCTTAGGAATCCATCAATTCCTAAGGCACTCTGTAAAAAAAAAAACTTTTCTGCTAAATTTCTGATTGGTTGATTGGTTGATTGGTCTGCTTGTATTTTCAGTGTTAGATTAGTGCTAAAAATTCCACTCCATTGCACCCCTCCGCTGGACCACTGTACCAGCAGAGGGGAGTGCCAAAATCTGGGACTGGGGATGGGTAAGTATTTCTTGATGGTGACTTATGGCTTGCATGTCCACAGAGAGGGCTCTGTGTGCCAGCTGTGGCATGCGTGCCACAGGTTTTGCCATTGCAGCCCTAAGCCATGGCCCTGTCAAAGCCATTTGGGAGGAATTAAAAGTTTCTTATCTCCCTCATCCTGGCCGCATTTCAGGGTTCATCCTTGGAAGTCTTCAGCAAGGTGGAACAGGAACAACTGGCATTTTTAGCACTAATACAGTGGTGCCTCGCATTACGATCGCTTTGTTTAACAACGAAATCGCATTACGATGAACTTTTTGCAATCGCTTTTGTGATCGCAAAACGATGTTTCCTATTGGGGAATTTTGCTTTGCGATGATCGGTTCCCTGCTTCGGGAACCAATTCTTCGCAAAATGACGATTTTCCAACAGGTGATCAGCGGTTTCAAAATGGATGCTGGGTAAATAAAATGGCTCCCCGCTGTGTTTAGGGACGGATTCCTCGCAAGATAGGCAGCGAAAATGGCTGCCCTATGGAGGATCTTCGCTGGACGATGAGTTTTAAGCCCATCGGAATGCATTAAACAGGTTTTAATGTGTTTCTATGGGCTTTTTAATTTCGTTTTACGATGTTTTCATTCTACAGTGATTTCACTGGAACGAATTAACATCGTAATGCGAGGCACCACTGTATAACACTGAAAATACAAGCAGACCAATCAACCAATCAGAAATTTAGTTGAAAAGTTCTTTTTACAGGGTGCCTTAGGAATTGATGGATTCCTAAGCTGAGTTCTTAAACAAAAATAAAATAGAGTTTCAGACCATAATCTGGACAGAAATTCCAAAAGGCAGCTTGGTCATTTTCTCACAGCAACAGATTCAACAGAGACAGGGGAGGAATCAGCGTTGTTTGCAGCTTGTTAACCATTTGAATCCTCTCCTCCACACATCTGGTGCTTGGGTCTGCTTGTTTCCCTCTTCCCTTCCTGTTACATTTTTTACTTCCTTTTAAAGGCTTGCTGTCCTAGTGCTAGACAGCTAGGTGACAAAAGTTGGGGGAGGAGGAAGAGTGAGAAATTGGGAGAGAGACAGGAGGAAGTTTTCATCCTTGTTTCCAGCATGTTAAAGTAACTCTGTTCTTGTCATCAAGATTTGCAGGAAGCACAGTTAGAGCAGACCTACTTAAAACTTCCTTCTCACTCTCTGCCAAGTCTAGGGTTGCCAGATACATGGGTACCAAAAGGAGGACACAGAAAGACAAAAAAGAGGACAGAGGAGGACGTATTGAATGTTCCATTTGAATCGTTCTGGATTAAACCCGCAATCAGTACAATTTTATTACAATAGCTGCCAATAAATGTCTCTTAGTGAACCGACCAAGAACTAGTCACGTTAAAAAATAAAAATAAATTCAATGGAAGCTTTTTCTCAAAATATCAAAAAAACATTATTTAAACAGCCAATTGTACAATTGTTACTTCATAACCGTTATTAATTACATGACATATCCCGGCACCTGCTGTTGTTGCTCCTTCACTTGCGCTGAGGCGAGATCTGCGAGAAGGTTCCCCTTTCTTTCCCGCCTCTTTTTGCCACCGTGGCAGCAGCTGCCGCCTCTTCTCCCTCTCCCTCTTTCTCTGGCAGGCGCCTGGCATGGAGCCCCGCTCTTGCTCTGGCTCCCCTTCCCTGCAGCTTCACTTCTTCCCTGCCAGTCCTCCTCAATCTTTTCTAGCCGCCACCATCTCTCCTTTCTTGACTCCTCCTGTTTGCTCAAATAACTCCAGGCAAACCCACAAACTTTTTTTCCACTTAAAAAAAAAGAGATCCTGCCCTTCTCTGGCTGCCGCTCTCTCTCGACTCTTTCCTCTTGTTTTGTCTGTTCCCTCTCACTTGTGGTGTGTGTGTGCATGTATGTATGTATATATCTTGCTCTCCTTTCCTTCCTAATCTTTCTGCGCAGCTTGCTCAAAACAATGCAGGAAGTCACCTCCAGATGCAAAGGCCACTCAATATTTGGCAGATCATCTTCTTCCACCTAGATCTACCCAAATCACCCATCATAGCCAGCAGGGACGGCTGAGGGGCCTGACACCGAGGGAGGCCCGGAAGGAAAAAACAAGAAACCAGGCCTTCCCAGCAGTGGCCCCTTGGCTGTGGAACACCCTTACAACCAAAATTCGGCTGGCACCCTCGCTGGGTGTTTTTAAAAGTCAGTTAAAAACTTGGCTATTCAAGCAGGCCCCCTCTCCAGTCAATTAAGTGATTCTCATCCTTACTTCTTTCTTTTCTTTTTCCTTATGGAATGCCATCTTGGTAATGTTTGGTTGTAATCAATTGCTATAATTGTAATTTTACTTGTAATTTCTAAAGATGTTACATATGTTATATTGCTGTTTTATTTGTAAGCCGCTCCGAGTAGACACTGTCTAGAGGGGTGGGGTAAAAATCTAATAAATAAATAAATAAATAAATAAATAAATAAATAAATAAATAAATAAATAAATAAATAAATAAATAAAGAAAGAAAGAAAGAAAGAAAGAAAGAAAGAAAGAAAGAAAGAAAGAAAGAAAGAAAGAAAGAAAGGCTCCACGTGGGCATGGCTGATTTACAGCCCAAAGTGGTGTCTTAGATTGTGACTCCATCAGAGACTGCTTTCTACCTTCCACCCCTCCCCCTCCCATCCAAAATTATAACATAAAATATTACAAAAGCCAGACATTTTAAAGGTTTTTAGCTCTGCCTGCTGGACAGAGGACATTAGGCTAAAAAGGAGGACATGTCCTCCTTTTGCTGGACGTCTGGCAACCCTAGCCAAGTCGCTATTCTTTTTCTTTCTTTCTTTCACTGCTTAGCTGCTCTACTGTTAGATTAGGAAGCCATCAAAGAAAAGGAAAAAGGGAAAAAGTAAAGCAAAAGAAAAGAAACAGAATGGAATGGGAAAGGAAGGAGGGACAGATGAAAGCATACCAAAGCACCAAGTGTGGCTTGGAGAGGATTCAAATAGCAGCAAGCTTTCCTGCTGCCTTGTCTCTCACTACTGCATAGCTGTCTGGAAAGACTTTCAATACAACAGCTACAAAACCCACAACAACAGTTCAAGCAATCACACTGCCTGAACTGATGCAAATGCATTTAATTCCAAAATACTGGAAGACACAGCAGTGGTGGAAAAAACTATGCATTCAGGTGAAGGGTGGGGACTGCAGGCTGATTTCCATTGACTTTTAAGTCAAGTAATCAACGGAAAATAATGCAAATCAGACTGCCCCAGTCCAGGAGCCTTTCCCACACCATTTGCCAGTCTAGTTGTACCCTGAGACTTCTTGGGGGCTGCCTCTCAGGAGATCTGATGTGGAATATTGGGATTTAGGTTGTCTCTCTGTTTAAGATCTTTGCATCTACCAGTACTCAATCTATGTATTGGGAAATATACTTGGACATTAAAAGCAGTCAGTGATTATCGAGAAAATTAAACCCGGGTGACTATTGCTTTTTTGAGAACGGTGTGCCCTTGCACAACTGTTTTTCATCAGCCAGACATTTGGGAAAGCCTAGTGGTAAGTTTAAAATTTAAGTACAAATGTAAGAAAGCACTTCCACAGAGAAAGGAAGAAGGAAAAATGTTCCCAGAAAAGAAAGTGTATGTTCAAAATAGCTCTGTGTAGGCAATGGATGATCCAGAAGAAGTGTGTGGGGACTCTGTAAGATGTCTGATTCTTCAACAAAGGTACAGGATTTGTGGTTACAGTAACACATTAAATGATGTTATGTAAGAAGTTAGTCATTCTCAAACTCTGTGTCATGAATATCTATGAGGTATGTGTAGGTAGCCATGATCTCAAGAATGTCTGTCAAATGGAAGTACTGCGATCCAGGGAAATCCTGACAGGAGGGGAAGCTGGAAGAAGTCACATGTTTTTGGACTGAGGGCTAGAGGCAGGTCTGTCCCAAGATATTTTGCTATGTTAGGCAAAAGACAAGATGATGCTCCCTGCCCAGTCCACGTGTAGAATCTGACTAGACTAGCAGTGAATCTTGTTTCACCACTGAAAATGTTATTGTGTCCTTCACAACCTGCAGTGGCTGGCTAGTTTAGGCTGCCCAGGACAGACTGTGTGAATCATGAAAATTGTGAGGCAACTTTTTAAAAAAAATTTCATTGTGAGATGGTGAGGTGTTTGGTTTTTGTTTGGTTTGGTCAGTCTTAGAGATATTGTATACATTTTCAAGGCTGGTTTTGTGAATATAGTATATGTAAAAAAAATGCAAAATGGAGCAAGTGTTTCCTTTTATGGCTTGGCAAATGCCATAGCCTTGGATTGTTGTTTTGTGTGCACGCGAATGTGCATGTCAACACACCCTTAATTTTACAAGAGGAAAAGTCACAAGTTTTACAAACAGATACAAATTTTGTATGATATATATTTTGTGCAAGATTGCAGAAACACTGACCAAGCCACTGCAAGTACATTTGGCATCTTCGTCTCACACAGTGGAGGCACAGCCTCTTGGGTGAGGGGGCAAGAGGATCTTCAAAATGCTGTCTTACCGCATTGAGATGTTCAGTATCTGTTAAAATCTTGCCAATGGCAAAATTTGCCACACTCAGAGAATTCAAGAGAAACAGCTAAAATCTGGCAACACTACAATTCCCAGCACCTGATGTCTGAGGCACTTATTTCATTCTGCCTAATGCACTGGTTCTCAACCTTTAGACTTCCAAGTGATGTAGGACTGCAACTCCCAGCATTTCTCACTATCAGCTATACTGGCAAGGGTTGGTGGGCATTGCAGTCCAACAGCATTTGGAAAGCCATACTTTGCTCACCCCTGGCCCAATTGTAAGAACAGTCTTCACTGGACACTTTGCCCACACCCATTTTTACAACTTACCCCTTCATCTTGGAGTAGCTCATAATTACTATTCTGTTGCATTGGCATTACAGTGGACCCTCTGCTTACAGAATTAATCCATACTGGAATGGTGGCTGCAGGTCAAAAAGTCTGTAGGTCGAGTCTCCATTGACCTACAATGCATTGAAAACCGATTAATCCTGTAACTGGCCATTTTTGTTCCATTTTTGTTTTTTTCTAGTCTGTAAGTCGATTCTCTGGCTGCAAGTCGAACCTAAATTTTGCAGCCAGAGACATCTGTAACTCAAAAAGTCTGTAAGTCGAAGGTCCACTGTATTAATCTTGGTCTATTACTATAAGAATATAAATGAATATAATTCATTTCTGCATACATTAGCCACATAATTTTACCCCCAGCAAACCAAGTTGGGTCTTTTGTTTGTTTGTTTGCTTGTTTTAGTTTCACAAATGGAACAGTATCGTTATTGAAGATCGGGATTTCTTTCTAAACATTTTGCATTAAGAAGGCACAATGATATGTTTACAGTACAGATGAGAAAAGAGGCTTTCAAACAAAGACCTCATCCATCTGTCCTCAAAATATATTTGAGTTTATGATTATGATGGCAAATGTTTTTTTAATATTTAATTTTGCTGAATAGTTACATATTTGGGTTAATGCTCGCTCACTGAATGGGTATCAGATGTTGACTTCAAGAAAGGATCAATTTCAACTCTAGTATGTGCATTGCTCAGCTTGCCTTCAAATGTCATGCATCTTTTTTCTTGTATCTAGTAATCACAAAACCTTTGCCAGAACAAACTGGTCTTGCCAATAATGAAGTCAAGGAAGCACAAAGAACGTAAAACATTTCTAGGAAGGATGTAACAAGCACTGAAGAAGGTTCATGCAGAGGCTAAGAAAAGAAATTCTACACATTGCAAGTGTCAACATGTTGTGTGTCCAAGACTTAACAACATGTCCAAATAGAACAATGGAGATTTCAACACCATTCAGTGGAATATACTCTTAGGGGAACGAGAAAGTTTCAGACTTTTGGACAAAAAAGGCTTTCAAAAGGCAGCCTAAAAGCTAACTGCAGGGTTCCAGCAAGTGTATGAAATAACACAACGACTGTACAGACATGGGCGGCTGCTTTTTGAGAGAATGGAGGGGGGATGCAGAACTGTGTTGTCTGATTGGGCTATGATTTTGTATTTCTCCATTACATACCATTTGGATTAAAATAAAGCTCTATGTTGGGTTGGTTGGATGGCCTGCCCCCCATTTCTTTCTCATATGCATCACATACAGTACATTAAAAACAGATACTGTACAACTAAAACTGCAGGAAGCTACCATACTAAAACACAACCAAATACTATATTTAAAAGAAGCACATAATTTTTTAAAAAGCTCAAAGCCATTCAGAAGCCAAACAGCAGAACAAGAAAAAAAGAGCCCTCTTCGTGGTTGCTCCCAGGCTGCAAAAGCTAACCTGGCCTTCTATGTGTAGTCATTTCATCATGATGGCAAATGTCTTTTTTGTTCAGGTTGGCTTTTGGCAAAGGACCAACTGCAAAAGAAGGAATTTTTAAGTGCTAGATGATGCCCTTTTTTCCTTTTAAGTCAACCGCTTTTAAATAAAATTTGTGTAATTGTGTGTTCATATCATAACCTCCCGTGTTTTATCTCTACTTGGTTTGTGTGTGTGTGTGTGTGTGTGTGCGTGCGTGCGTGCGTGCGTGCGTGCGTGCGTGCGTGCATGTGTGTGTGTGTGTGTGTGTGTGTACTTTTTGGTCTGTGAGCCCCTTGAGTGCGGGTTTTGGATGGAAGGCAGGGTATAGCTTGAATAAATAAACAAATAATAGAAGAAGAAGTACATTGCACAAGTTGGGCTTGTTGTTGTATAAATAAACCCTTTCTTTATCTGTGGATCCTGTATCTCATCTCCCTGTTACCTGTTGATGGGATTGGACCTGTCTGCTGTCAAGCTCCGATGAAGTTACAGTAAACAGATATAGTCCATTTTCCTGTTGTCTCTGTGGAAAAAAAACACCCAAAGGTTTTCTTGTGAAAAACACCAACAACCCAAAGGGGCTCCTATCCAACTGGGAGCCCCTTAGAACAGACTCATTAAATCGACTGGATTCACATTAAGTGCTGGCTCGCTATTCATCACGTTGATTCAACAGGTATAGTCATTGGGGCCAGTAACTGGATTTAGGCTTTTGTGTCTAGCATATTGATTCCACTAATTACTTGCCATTAACTGTGAGAGGTTGGGCTTCAGAGAGGGGAAGTGGTATCAGGAGCGAGATGAACAACTTCCAGCCCCAGAGTCCAGTCTTCACTGGACTTCACTGGTCCCATAGGTCAGACTGGGACCATGGTCTAGAGCAGTGGTTCCCAACCACGATAACTGAGATCTGCTTTTGGACTGCAATTCCCAGAAGCTGTGTTGGCTGGGGTGTCTGGGAGTTGCAGTCCAAGAACATCTGGTTTCCCAGAGCTGAGGTCTAGAGAATTACACAAAGCAGTTTCTGTGTATGAGTGCATGTTCAAATATATTCTGTGGACCCACACTTATAGGTCTATAAACCTGACATTGTCTTATTTGTAGCTACAGTGCATGGCATTCGATGTTGCTCACACTGCTGTCTGCTCATGTTTTGCTATAATCGTGATATGAACTGAAGCAAACATTTGTAAATTAAAGTTTGAAAATTCCCATTCATGAACAGCAAAAATTCTGAATATGGAATTGGCAGACATGTTCCAAATGTTGATGTGGGGCAAATTCACTGTGACATGTTCCAGATTTCTCATTTTTAAAAAATAAGTCAAGGTTAGTGGGTTCTTTCTCATTTTTTTTCTTTCTTTCTGGTCAGAGTAGCTCCAGCTGTTTCAAATAGCTGTCCCTAATAATCTGTGGTTTAGACTGATTAGCATCCTACTTCCCTTCATTTCTAAAATGGAATTTTAATCAGATTGTAATTCCTTGAAGCCTTCAATTCAGTGAGTACTTCCTAGCTATTAATCATGCTGGATGTTGTTTCCGATTAAGCTGCTTTAATCCACTGCATATTATTAACTGATAACTTCCACTCATTTCCATTTGTGTTGCTGGCATATTGCTCTGGAGAAACAAGGATGGGAAATAGTTAGAAAGTAACCCAGGGTTTTCAGATTTTCTATTCACTTGAGCAATTTCTTGAAGCATTTAAAACATGGTGAATCCAATGTAAAATATATTTTCCTACAAATTTGTAAGGAATGGGCATATTTATCTTGATTTCCTATCTACTCAAAGTTGTTTTTTTAAAAAACAGCATAGAATCCCCTTATTAAATAGTATCACCCTGAACACAAAGATCTCATCTAATTTGGGCTACTAAGCAGGATTAAGCCTAGATGGGACTTGGATGGGAGACCAACAGGCGATACTAGTGATCTTCATGTAATGCTAGGAAAGAATTGCGCCTGAAACCCTGGTTTCAGGTTGCTACGCATAATCTCTTTAGCTGGGGTTTAACCATATTCTAGACAGAATCCTTCTGTGGCCATCGTCATGATTGTTTGGCCCAGAAGCAGTTCCAGCCACCCTCTGAATCCTTTCATGTCCTACCTCACACGGGCTAACTGTTGTGACATCATTAGCACCTGCTCCCTGGTCTCAGGTTTGGGCTGTGAAATCTTAATGATCTGGCGGGTCTACTCAATACTGCATTCTCACATGCTTTGAAGTCATTTCCAACTTAACAGTGACTCAGTGAATTAGCAACCTCTAAAATACATAACATTAACAGCCCTTCTCAGGTCTTCTAAACCAAAGGCTTATGGCTTCCTTTATTGAATCAACCCATCTCGTGTTAGACCTTCTTAATATCAGGAAAACGTTCTTAGCTGTTAGAGCAGTATGACAATGGAGCCAATTACCTTGACAGGTGGTAAACACTTCAATGCTGGAGGGATTCAAGAGATAAATTGGACAAGCATCTGTCAGATCTGCTTTGATTTGGATTCTTGTATTGAGCAGGGGGTTGGGCTTGATGGCCTTACAGACCCCTTCCAACTCAATGATTCTATGATTCCTGTTTTCTTACTGACTTCTGCTTTTCCTAGCATTGTTGTGTTTTCTTGCTCCCTCAAGATTTTTCCACAACACAATGCCCTTAGTTTAACATTTTTTAAAAAAACTTCTGGAGGGAATTCTTTCCATAATCCTCTCCTCCAACACAATATTTCAAATGAATTGTTTTTCTTCTTTTCTTCTTCTTCTTCAGCGTTCTTCATTTTTGTATTTCACATTCATACATAGGAAATAGGAGTACAACAGTGCAGAAGGTAAATATGTTTTTGTCTCCATTTTATAAAATACAGAAACCCACAATAAACTCTGTACTGTCTTCTCTGCACCACACTCAATCTGGGAAAACTGGTTTTGCCACTTCTTTGACCCCCTGCAAGGATGATGTGAACAGGCCATGCTAAGTGACCTGCTACAGTGATTGCACACGAATTAGCATCTATTGTTAGTGACCCAGCCATGCTAAAAGGAGGCCTTGACACCATAAGTCACAGCCATTTTGACAACAGATTTCTCAGAAATGTTTTAATACCTAGTGCTGTAACAGGGTTATACTTTAGTGACAGTGTAATCTTGCTCTACCCAATCCGAGATGGAGTGGGGATTGGATTGGGTTTGCCAGTGTTTCCAAAGTGTGATGGTGGAGAGGGACGTAGTTCAAAAAGCTCTATGGAGAGGCCTCAGCTTTCCAGAACCCCTTCAGCCATTTTGTGCTACACCTCAGGCAGGAAAATGTCTTGGGATGGTGTCAAGGTTAGGCATGACAGAGAGGTCCTCACAAAGCACTTGGCCGTACTACCCAGACTTTCCTGGTATGCATGGTAAGTTCCAGGGGGTCTATGTGCTGATAGCTGGAGGCAAATCTTCAGTACCCTCCCCCAAAACTCTGAGTCAACCTGGCCCCTCAGTGCTCCAAAGATTAGCCAACATTTATAAGATTGCACACTTAGCCTTGCTAGGTAGGAACACCAAAACATGTTTAATCTTGAGAAAATCAGACTATTAGAGCCGTACAACAATGCAAACAATTACTGGAGGAGATGGTGAGCGCTGTAACACTGGAGGCATTGAAGAGAAAAGTTGGACAGACATTTGTCAGATATACTTTCCTGCAGTGAGCAAGGGGCTGGACTCAGTGGGCTTATTGACCCTTCCCAACCCCATTCATCCATGATTGTATAAATAATCCAATTTCCCTCTCACAATGGGATTTCCTAACATATAATGATAATAATGACAATAAATGAACAATGCAAAGAAATAGAGGAAAATAATAGAAAAGGAAAAGTTCAGGAAAAGAGTTCTGTTCAAGAAAAGTGGAGATATTAAAGGAACATTTTGTGCAAAGATGAACATGATAAAGCAGTGGTTCTTAAACTTTGTTACTCGGATGCTTTTGAACTGTAACTCCCAGAAACCCCAGTCAGGACAGCTGGTGGTGAAGGCTTCTGCGAGTTGCAGTCCAAAACTCCTGAGTAACCCAAGGTTAAGAACCAGTGTGATAAAGGACAAAAATGGGAGGGACCTCACAGAAGCAGAAGACATCAAGAAGAGGTGGCAAGAACACATAGAGGAATTAAAGCAGAAAGATTTGGATAATGTGGTTGCTGAGCTTGAGCCAGACATCCTGGAGAGTGAAGTCAAGTGGGTCTTAGAAAGCTTGGTTAACAACAAGGCCAGTGGAGGTGATGGCTTTCCAGTTGAACTATTTGAAATCTTAAAAGATGACGCTATTAAAGCACCACACTCAATATGCCAGCAAGTTTGGAAAACTCAACATTGGCCAGAGGACTGGAAAAGATCAGTCTACATCCCGATCCCAAAGAAGAGCAGTGCCAAAGAATGCTCCAACTGCCGTACAATTGCACTCATTTCACATTTTAGCAAGGTTATACTCAAAATCCTACAAGGTAGTTGTAGCGGGCCACTCTGAAGCCTCTGCCAACTCAGGCCTCCAGGAGTGCTCACTACTCTTCTTCAACTGCTGCCACCACTTATATTTAATATTCAAAAAGGACAAGTGTTTCTTCCAAAACAAAACTTGTTTATTGATTTAACAAAAGAAAATGGGTAAATCACAGGTAGTCAATCAAGTTGTAAATCACTGTTTCTCATTCACTATAGCACACACAGACTTTTCCCTCACTGAATATTTGGCTCACAGGCCTATTAACATGCTAAACACTAACTCTCAATTATCAATCTATCAATCTCTCCCTCTACTCGTCTTCATCTCACACACCCCTTTTCTATTTCAGCTCCTCCCCCTTCTGCACTACCCTCCATCCCCTCATTGGCTGATGTTCCACTGCCCAGCTGTGACGGACAGGTGAGAGCAGGGCTGTATGTTACAGTAGTCTTCAGCAGTACATGGACCTAGAACTCCCAGAAGTACAAGCTGGAGTTCGAAGGGGCAGAGGAACTAGAGACCAAATTGCTAACATGCGCTGGATTATGGAGAAAGCCAGAGAGTTCCAGAAAAACATCGACTTCTGCTTCATTGACTGTGCAAAAGCCTTTGATTGTGTGGACCACAGCAAACTATGGCAAGTCCTTAAAGAAATGAGGAGTGCCTCACAATCTTATCTATCTCCTGAGAAACCTATATGTGGGACAGGAAGCAACAGTTACAACTGGATATGGAACAACTGATTGGTTCAAAATTGGGAAAGGAGTACGACAAGGCTGTATATTGTCTCCCTGCTTATTTAACTTATATGCAGAATACATCACGTGAAAGACTGGACTGGAGGAATCCCAAACTGGAATTAAGATTGCCGGAAGAAATATCAACAACCTCAGATATGCAGATGATACCACTCTGATGGCAGAAAGTGAGGAGGAATTAAAGAACCTCGAAATGAGAGTGAAAGAGGAGAGTGCAAAAAATGGACTGAAGCTGAACATCAAAAAAACCAAGATCATGGCCACTGGTCCCATCACCTCCTTGCAAATAGAAGGGGAAGATATGGAGGCAGTGACAGATTTTACTTTCTTGGGCTCCATGATCACTGCAGATGGAGACAGCAGCCCCGAAATTAAAAGACGCCTGCTTCTTGGGAGGAAAGTGATGACAAACCTCGACAGCATCTTTAAAAGCAGAGATATCATCTTGCCAAGAAAAATACGCATAGTCAAAGCTATGTTTTTTCCTGTAGCGATGTATGAAAGTGAGAGCTGACTGTAAAGAAAGCTGATCGCTGAAGAATTGATGCCTTTGAATTGTGATGCTGGAAGAGGCTTTTGAGAGTCCCCTGGACTGCAAGGAGAACAAACCTATCCATTCTGCAGGAAACCAACGCTGAGTGCTCACTGGAAGGACAGATCCTGAAGCTGAGGCTCCAGTACTTTGGCCATCTCATGAGAAGAGAAGATTCCCTGGAAAAGACCCTGATGTTGGGAAGTGTGAAGGCAAGAGGAGAAGGGGACAACAGAGGATGAGATGGTTGGACAGTGTCAGCGAAGCTACCAACATGAATTTGACCCAACTCCGGGAGGCAATGGAAGACTGGAGGGCCTGGTGTGCTCTGGTCCATGGGGTCATGAAGAGTCGGACACGACTAAATGACTGAACAACAACAGCAACGTATAATAGTATTCACTTTCCTGTGATGAGTCACCAAACAAAGCACTCTGCCTGTGCTCTTCAGAGGACAGGAGTCAAGAGTTCTAACTCCTGTCCTCTGAAGATGCCAGCCACAGAGACTGGCAAAACGTTAGGAGGAAAAACCTTAAGAACATGGCCAAACAGCCCAGAAAACCCACAACAATCATCAGATCCCAGCCATGAAAGCCTTCAAGAATACAAAGCATTCTAAATTCAAATTATGTAGGTGAGGAAAATCACACCTATGATTGCAGATGCCTTTTATCCCTTGAGGGAAAATCTCTGCAAAAATCTGAGGTAAATGTTTCCTCAGTCATCCTATGACTGCAAAACTGAGTACAACAATAGTCTGCCATTTGCTTCCAGCGAAATAAGCAAAGACCACTAGGAAATTCCATTGCTTTATGTATTTTCTTTTAATCATTATTACCTAAACTATAGGGATAGAGTGGTGTTTGTGTCACTTATATATGTTTTACGACATAAGAATTCTACACCTACGTGAAAAACAAAATAGAGTTTGATAGCTGACAAAGGCAGAGCCTGCTTGTGAAACTGATTTATAACAAAACTCATTGAACCAATTTGTTTGAGTCCATGTGACTGAACTTGCTAAGGCTTGTCCTTCTATGTAGATGCCAAGAATGAAATAAGCCATGATGACCTTGCAATAACCTTTCCATTGCTTGTAAGCAACAGACTCTGCCAAGTGTGTTGGAGAAAAATGGCCCTTGCAGTAAGCCATTAATACCAGTGGCTTCACTTCAAAGGAAGAAGTAAGACGTCCCAAACACCCCTATCTAATAGAGGGATAAGTCACCTTTTATCAGAATTTAATAAACCTATTTTTTGGACTACTGCTCCCAGAATCCCTACACTGATTGGGAAATATTAGAAACTGTAGTCCACAAGACCACCTTTGCCAAGCCTTTTTTCTCCCCTGTTGAGTCATTTGATGTAAGCCATTGGAGGCCACATGCTGGCAGTGGATGGGTCTGAAGCCACCAATGGATTGGGTCACAGCCAAAAGTCAGCAAGATCATCCCTTCTTTTTTCTTTATCTATATATATTTCTTCTCTCTCTCCTCCCCTACACTCTGCCTCCTCCTCCTCCTCCTTTCCTCCACCTCTCCCTCCACTCTAGCAGATTGGGACCTGCACCAATCATTTGATGAAGGCCACATGAGTTTTAGCATTCTGGGACTGCATGTTACCTTGTTATGCTCAATACAACATACAAATGAGACATTTCCCAAACACACTCTGAGCAATGCTTCAATTTTTTGATACACACAATGTACCTGCTTGATTCATACATCCATAGACCTATGGATAGTCCATGCCTAATACTTAGGAGACTTGAAGTCTTGTGGAACTGTAATGCTTTTCTGGGTCTTCAGGTGGGGAGACAACTCTCAGAGGGAGCCGTGCTAAATAAAGAGAAAGTTTGATCTGTGCTGTGCCTTCTTCAAAACATATATTTCTGCTGATACCTAGCCAGATTAAGGGCTCATTGGTTTAGCACACAGTTATTTATCTGTATACTATGTTTGATTCCCTTTTATCCTCTCCTGTTTCACCTCAGTGACACCACAAGAGCCTGTTCCTGTAATATCACAAAAACCTATGCCCAATCTCTGTTTTTGCCCGTGAAATTTAAGGGAATGGGATCCTGCTCATTTGGCAATCCTAATTTGTACCCATTTGTGTTTAGGAAGAGAAGGATCATTCCATTCTTCCATGGTCTGCGCGCGTGCGCGCGCACACGCACGCACGCACGCACGCGCGCGCACACACACACACACACACACACCAATTTCAAGAATCACGCTTAAATAATAGTTTAGACATCATGTGATGGCTGGTAGCCATAACAGAATGAGCTTCTCACTTTTTAGCTGAAGTGCCATCCCCAGACTGAGTCAAAAGAGGGCTTCTGTGCCCAACCTGGGTCTGTCAGGGTCTCACAGCAGAACTCTTATTGACTTGTGTGTGTTTTTTAATCTGAGGGTGCTGGGAGAGTACAGGCTACTTGGTTTGTTTGCTTGATAAAATAAATATATTTTGAGATAACCATGCCTTTAAAAAAAATAGCTATAGATGGGATGTGGATATTTTCTTTTTTGCGTCATGCTCTGTAATGGTTTGAACTTTGCACATTCCCTCTGGCGTCAAGGTGCATTCAGCTAGGCTGCTCTGCTGACAAGAAAGCTCATTGTTGCTACCAAGTCTTCTAAGAACATGCCACAGGGCGCTGAAAACATACGTCAACACAGACAAGTCAGCACATGCTCCGGCCAGTATGAGCTAAAGCCTGCTATGCTGAAGGAGATGGTAAGAGGATTGAAAAGGAAATCCAGTGTGAGAAAGTTGGGAGCCAAGTGGTTTTGTTGTTTCAAAACTTTTGAGGAGAATGAACCCAAGCCCTACTCTGAGTAGGTGACATCCACTGATGGTGGGTGCTTGATATCTGACCTATGGGACTGTCATTGTAAAGGTTTATTATGGCTGAGAGATTCACAGACTGTCTCATAGTGAGCAGGACTCTTGTATTCCCAGGAAATGGTATTTTGTTCAATGACAGGCTCATAAAGGAAGTCCATCATTACATTTCCTTTGAGCAATGCTATACTGCATGTGGTTGAAAGGCAAGAGGAAGTCCATCATTACATTTCCTTTGAGCAATGCTCTACTGCATGTGGTTGAAAGGCAAGAGAGGAGAAGTAGAACAGCTGAATGCAGATGGTCCAGCCAAAGCCATTAACTACTTTGCTAACTGGGCAGTGATTAAAAGTGATTTCTG
The DNA here is from genome assembly GCF_051106095.1 of Pogona vitticeps. NCBI lineage: Eukaryota > Metazoa > Chordata > Lepidosauria > Squamata > Agamidae > Pogona > Pogona vitticeps. The sequence goes on along the minus strand of NC_135787.1, from coordinate 154,242,426 downwards.
CCTATCAGTTTTTAAATATTTCTACCATAAAATAACTTCTAGGGAAATCTAACATTTGAACACTTGCACTTAACAGGCATTCTACTAGTTTATCATATCTTTACAAAAATATAGCTAGAAGAGAGTTTTAATGCTGTTTAATACACATACACACACATACACACACAGAGAGAGCACCTACTCAATGGCCAGAAAGAATCCTATTGCCTGATTCTGCTAGTGTAACACCAACAGTGTAACTGTCAGTGGTGAATTGGCTCAGGTTAAGAAGTCAGAATAGACATTTCCTATCACACACAGAGTCACTTGATTGGTGTGAAATAGAATAATGCCTACACCGACTTCTTAACTTTCAGCATTTTGCCACTGTAAGGAATGTCACGAGTGAACGTTGCACTACTGGACATAACTAATAGGATTGAAGGTATGCTGAGTTTCGACAGGATCATGATAACACACTACCTGTGTGAAAGCATGTCCCTTTAAGAGAAGTGTCCTGGTGCAGCTGGAACCCAGGGAGGATGTTATGAGAGAAAATACACATCATCCCTGAATTATGTAGAAGTCAACCACAGTTTATTAGCATGAGGAGCTGTCTGTCTGGAAGTACCTCCTTGTTTTGAAATTGGGGGGATATAATGAAAGGCATCTGAAACTAGGCATGTTTAGCTTAGAGATAAGAAGATTAGAGCAAGAACATGACATTAATTTTGAAACAATCAGCTCAAGTGGGTGTTTATGCATGTGTGTGCAAATATATCAATGTGTGTGTCTGCAGAGAGAGAGAGAGAGAGAGAGAGAGAGAGAGAGAGAGAGAGAGAGAGAGAGAGAGAGTTTTTGTACTAAGTTCTACAACCATACCCTCTGTCCTAAAACCACTTTTAAGATTCATCCTGGTAAGGGCTTCTGCTGTAGATCATGGCAGGGCCTTTTGAGCTGACATGTTATATTAAGACTTGTGTCCAAAGTACACATATGTACAATTGCCAGCCATACTCTCTGCCCCAACATACCTAGAGTCTTGCCAGTCACCACATTTTCTTGTAACACATTGTAAGGTAATTTGTCATTTCAAGTGTTATTTCACCCAACAAGACAAAACAAAACAAAGAAACCCAGGAAAAAGGAATAAAAGGGAGGAAAAGCAAAGGCTCAAATAAGATGTTAAGGTGGATTAACCTAGTTTCCCTTCCACAATGAAATTTCCTCAGAAATAGGACATGAGCAATCAGAATTGCAAATTAAGCCTGTGTTTACCTTTCAATGAGCAGTCACAAAATAAAGCAAGATAAATGCAACATTCATAGATTAGGAAGGTCACATACAAGATTAAACAGACAGCTTTTACCAGTTGAAAGGGCATTGTAACAAAAGAAGAAAAAGAAAAAGGAGAGAGAGGAAAAATGCCTTGTGTAGATCTATAGCAAGACTATCTCACCTTTTTTATTGGCCCTGAAAGGGGGTGGCAAACCATAAGAAACAAACTTAAGTCTGTTTTAAGGATGGAGAAGACTCCAGTAGAACACACATTCCACACCCCTCAAAAAGGAAGTTGATTTGATAGATTTTTTTTTCCAACAGCACATCTCCTTTCTAACCCATATTTAGCCTAAGCAGGAGGCATTGTCCTTGTTCCCTTAAGAGAATGTAGAGTAGGATGCCTCAGAGTCTAACTTTTGCAACAGATGGCTGATTCGTGGCACTGCTTCTATTCCTCTGGCATTCTTTTCAAGGCTGGAGCGGAAGTCTGAAAAATGAACTCCCATCCCATCTGTTTACTTTCACATACCAGAAGGTTGTTCTGTATGATCTTTGGAAATGATCCTCCATACATTTGCATTGAGAACATCAGTTCATTTCCCCCCGGTCCCCATCCTCCTTTTATAATGGCTAAGAAATGTAAATTGAATATTCTTAGAACCGCAGAACTGGAATTATTTATAATTTTAATGGATATGAGGAGAACAACAACAACAACAACAAGAAATATTTCACTTTGTAAAGCCTTCTTTTGCCAAACCAAAAAAATATATATTTGTAATCAAAGCAGTCAGGGAAAGTAGCACCAATAACTGTTCTTATTTTTATACCTGATTGATATTCCCCACTCATTTCTTCCCACCTTTTATTGTCACAAGAACCCTGGACTGAAGGGTAGTGACTGGCCCATGTCATGTTGCTGGTGTACTGAAAATAAGCATGGAGAAATGTTATATTCATCTGCATCCTGTCCTTTTTTCTTCTGTCTCTTAGTGATGCATTTCCTCCTCTGGGGCCATGTGGAAACCTTCAGTGACCCCCAGAGCTCCTGTAATTCTCTGTGAAATAAAAATCCTTTCTTTCCTGCTCTGCTTGCCTGCATCCCTACTTATATTACTGCTTTTTCTAGCTTCAGTTCAGTTCTGTTTTTTTTTTTTTTGCCAAAGTCTTCAAAATATTACAGAATGTTAAATACTGCAGTTAAATGTTGCAAATTATGATGAATTATGGTGAAGTGTGGCAAAATTGCTCTAGAAGATGGTTTTGTGTTGCTCATTTTTGTTTGTTTGTTCGTGGTGTCTTTAGATTCTGTTGTGGTTTTTGCTACACTGGCTGCAGTCATTGTGTAGAAAGCCAGTTAATGCAAAAAAAAAAAAAAAATCTGTTTCAATAGTAGGGGTTGCCTATTGCAAGGGAGAGCTTCTATCTTCTCCAAAGGATCTAAGAGTAGCCATGTACTTGAAGCAAGAGACAGCCATGACAGCAACATAAAGAAAAGGTGACACGGACATAACAGGCCACTGGATCCCCTGTCGGGTTTTTAGCCTTGTTCCTTCTGAGCATGTGAAATGGTTGTTTAACAAGAGAAAGGTAACGCTTCAGTGCTACAGCTGACAGCATCAGTTCAGCAATTCAGAAGACCACTGTGATCAAAAGGTGGTGGTGGGGAGGGAGAACAAGACACTATATGAAAAAGAGAAAAGAAGTGAAGGACAGCTGAGGGCAAGCAGGGTTGCCAGCTACCATCAGAATTACTCTTTCCCTGGGCAGTTGACTCTGAAAAGCTACAAGCAAGCCATCCCTTTCCTTTGACGTTTTGAAAGGCATGGAGTGTAAAAAGAAACTCTTCCTTGGCTTTCCAAATGGAAAAAAAAAAGAGACAGAGAGAGAAGAAAAGAGTTAAAATCAGATAGCAGCGTCTCTGCAAGCTGATGTCGTTGCCAAGCAGATTATGTGGTGTAATCTGTAAGCACTGAACTGTGCTTGAATTATGAGCAGGAACCTCTCTCTCGCTTTTGTTTCAGCCTCCTGGGAGAAGGGATGTTTCCGGCCTACTAATGTCACAGCATGACCTGGTAATAACCTGTGAAAGAGCTCTGCCCAATCAAAAGCCTCTCTCTTCCCCAGGACCCAGCAGCTGCAGTCACATGGATTGAATGCCTCGCTTGTAGGCAGTTCATTGATTTAAAAAGAAGGGAAAAAAATCAAGCATGTGGCCTGAGGTTCCCCTGTTGGACTGCCTGTGGATGATGATTTCTCCCATCTGCTCTGGCTGCCTGCAGCTCCCGGAAGCACACCAAAGGAGATGATGCTTCTCTGGGTCACATGTGGGATTCTTAAGGAAGCTTCAGCTGCTGTCCAACTGTCTGTAAATATCAGACGCATCTGAATTGTGTTCCCACAAGGGAAGAAGGAAGCCCTCCCTATTTTTTTTTGTTTAACCCTTTAATCTGAAACACTTTATGGTATTGACTTACTGATAGTCTGCAAGGTAACAAAATTATTATCATAATGATCACTCAACTAGCTGCTTAATGGATTCTGCTTCTCAGATGCTCACTGCTGTCTCTGCATGCATGAGGCTTATTTTGGTTCCAACATACAATAAAGAAGGACACATCCATCAGGTATAATTTAAGCCTCTCCAAAGTAAATCTGACCCCAGCTCCTGGTTCATCTTAAGGAAAAGGACAAGTATTTAAAAATATGTTGTTGTGTTTGTTAGATTTAACACTATCATGACTGTTTCCTGTATGATGTCACCAAGTTCTGTGAATGTGCCTTTAGATTATTCCAGTAGTTTGGCTTTTTAAAGAAAGATAGCAAGAACAGCAGATGGGGTTTATCACTCTTTGGCCTTGCAAAAGTGTTTCATTTTACTTTTTTTGAAATCGCGTGATATATGCCTTGTTGAGATTTATGTCTCACAGTAAACTATCATTCACCATGTCATTTTAAAACCAGAGAGGTGTGGTATGATGAACTGCTTTGATGTGCACCATTTCTGATTTTTCTCCCTATCAAACATTGTCCCAGAATTTCTGTGGGTGTGTTCTGCTTTGGGTTGTGATGATGTTAGTCCCACATGTTCCTAGTGGGTGTCCCCATCTGTGCAAAATTTTGCTATCTTCTTTATTATTTGTTGTTTCTGATCATGGGGCGTTCTTGGCAAAGATACTGGAGTGGCTTGCCATTTCCTACTCCAGGTGGATTGCGTTTAGTCGGAACTCTCCACTATGTCCTGTCCGTCTTGGGTGTCCCTGCACGGCATAGCCCATAGTTTCTCTGAGTTACTCAAGCCCCTTCGCCACGACAAGGCAGCAATCCATGAAGAAGAGGCAGCAATCCATGAAGAAGAGGAGATGGCAAGAGGAGAAGGGGACGACCGAGGATGAGATGGCTGGACAGTGTCTGCGAAGCAACCAACATGAACCTGACACAACTCCGGGAGGCAGTAGAAGACAGGAGGGCCTGGCGTGCTCTGGTCCATGGGGTCACGAAGAGTCGGACACGACTAAACGACTAAACACACACACTTATTATTTGTCCCCATTCATCCTTCCAGTCTGCCCAATTGATTCTGCACTCCACTACTGGAGCCTTGCCCCTGTTGCACTGCAAGTAAATCTTGTTACTTCATGTTTAATCTGAGAACATCTCCAATATAAATAGACTCTTCTTCTCTCTCTTTGGCATTGTCTGTGTGTGCTGTCATTACAACATGATGGTAAAACAACATGAAAACCATGACTGACCTGTAGAATTGATTTCCTTGTCTTTAAAAAAACCCAACCTAATCTGTGCTCGAAATACTGTTGGCTTGTTACTTCCACAGTCCCTAACCACTGACCTTGCTGACTACAGATGACAGGAGTTGCAACCTGACAGCATCTGAAGGGACATATATTCTCTACTGCTGCTGTGGTGGATTTTTCAGAGTTACCTGGATGACAACAGATGGAAGCAGGATAACTGAAAGTCTTTTTACCTGGTTCAACATTATTCATTTTATAGTCTTTGCTATGATAATCAGTGCTTCCAGGTTGTGACTGGGTGACCCTAGGCACTACATTACAGGTTTTGCAACACATCTTTGTACTCAGCATTATCTAACCTGGATTGAATTTTGGCCCCAGTTCTTCATTAAAACCACTGATATAGATCAAAATCATGAGCACAAGCTAATACTGAGTTGGACAACTGGATTATCTGGTCCGTATTGTTTATCCTGACTCCAGGGTCTCCGGGAAAGATCTTTTCCTTTCACTAAATACCTGACCTGTTAACCAGCTGGAGACCTGAGTCCAGGATGTCCTCGAACTTTTAAAATCAAATTCACCACAGAACCAAATCTCTTTCTTAATTTTTCTGCCGATATTCTATTAACAGCACTTCAAAAGAGTAACTTTTTGGATTACATCCATTGGATGATTCTGGGAGCTGTATTCCACAAAACCCTTCACTTTCACAATACTGGTAAAGGCATGTTAAAGTTAATCAAACTGTGAAGAATGAACTTGATTATCTACCCATATGCATCAGTTGTTTGAGGAGGAGAAAGAAACCATGATGTTTCGTGTTTGGCTTCTTGTATGGCAAACATTTATTTCACTTGTGGTGATCGCAAAACTTTTCTTTCTTTGTTTCTACCAGATGCTAAGATACAGACGTATCTGATTGAGTGCTAATTGCTGGAAACCATCTGGAATCTTGGAGGCTAGATAGCATAGCATCATAGGAAGCTGCCTTATGTTGAGTCTAATTATTGGTCCATCTACCCCAGTATTTCAATTTTGACTACCATTGGCTCTTCAGAATGTCAAATAGGATTCTTTCCAACCCCTCACTGGAGGCAGATGGTATTATACCACTGCTTCCCATCCAATACTAAACAGGCTTGATCCTGTTTACCTTTGAAAATCAGAGGTCATCAGGATGTTCAAAGTGCTACAGTTATACTGTTCACTCTGATCCTTGATGAAATGAGTCACTCTAAGAACCAGTCATCCTTTGGTATTTTGTCTCTTCCTGTGATAATTCAAGGGCTTAAACCCTGGGAAGGTATATTCTTGAGGGCAACAAAGCAAAAACAAACGCAGCAACATGTTGAAAGAAATTCTACAGTTAACATCACGTTTTCCCCCACACGAGACAGAAATCCACTGCCACAATTAATGTGTACGAATTTTCTGTTACATTTCTTCTACATTTCCTCAAGCTCTCACAGTACTGCTTTTCAATATTTATAAAGTGGCAACAATGCACACACTGTAAAAAAACCCCCAAGAATGGCCTGATATTGATTTATCTTTCAGTGCCTCAGATGATGTTTGAGGGAAAACAGGAAGATCCAAATAACTATCATTTCATTATTATTTTTTATGGGATATCATGAAACATGCAGGCATAGTTTCCCCCTATGAAATGTCTTTGAACAAGAGGAGGAATTAAAATGGATTTTGTTTTAAGAATAAGACAATAATGGGCCTTCTCTGAAAGTTTACACCCTGTTATTTTAGGGGAAGTCTTCTGCTAGTGCTACTGAGATTAAGAGTACTCCCATGCAGTCTAGAAGTAGTAAAGAGATAGAACCTCCACTTGTCATGTTTTAAACACGAATGATTAGAAGAGACAAGGAAAAGGGATATATGTTTGCAATTCTATACATATCTGCTCAGAAGTAAGGCCTGTTGAGAGAGTGGTTTTAGGATTATAGTCATATAAAAGAACCTTGGGTTACGAGAGAAATTAGCAAGGGAACTAGAAGAGAAGAACTATGATTACAGGTCAAATTTTCATTTTCGCCCTTCTCTTTTCGTGCAGGGAGGGGATAGTATTTGTTTTGTGCATTGAACTGGAAATCCCATCTTGGACATTTATCTTTTTCACTAACTCAGCTGGTTTAGTAGGCACCTTTCTTTAGCTGTTCTTTTAATTGTTAAATATTGCTATACATCACTACTGTGATGGTTGTTGTTTTAACATTTTTTCTTCTGTGTTTCCCAGTTTTCATTTTATATGTCACCTTGGACAAATTTTCCCTAAAAGGCAGTAAATGAAATACCTTGAGAACACAGCCTTAGAAGTAGCCGTCTTCATGGCCACTCTCAGACTGTTGAACTTTCTGCTGAGGAAAGCTGGCTGATCCCCACCTGTTGTCCTTTGCCAGCAGGCAAATATCTTTCTATTGGCTTTTGGCAACAAGGAGTCTTCTGCTGAGGAACTGAAGTTTTCTTTACTGTTTTCTTTGCTGATGCCTTTTTAATGAAAGCCTACATCGGGGGAAAAAAGTGAGATAGAAAGCCAGTAAACAATATTTGGCTATGTGTTGCTGTTAAATGGGTTAGATTTAAAGGTCCATTCCACCCGCAGAAACCATTTGCTGGTTTTCTAAAAAGAGATGGACTGATTTGCTGTCTTTTTGGACTAAGCTGTACTATCTCTTATTTATGCATTCTGTCATCTTAGTAGTCAGTAGATAGAATTCTGTTGCCAGTTCATGTTTATGTGAAGGAAATTGTGTAAGTTTTGGTGGCAAATTGCTACTGGTTGCATTTCTAGGTATGTGCTCACACCTAAGAACACAACTGTCATGGTCCACCGGTCAGGGTTTCTCTTTCTATAGCCACTCAGCCACACTATTCTCTTGTCTTGATGTGGGTAGCAGCCACCACACCCGCAAGTCCCAGGAGCTGATCAAGGCAAGATTTTTAATTTAATACCACTAACCCTTTAAGAAAAAATTCCAGAAAACTGCTTCAAAGGATTTTTGTAATTTATTAAAAAGAAAAGAAAGGTGGTGGGAGAGAGAGAACAATTTAAAAGAATAAAAGTTCTAAACAGTTACAAGAAAAGGTTTCTCAAAACCCAAGAGGAAATGTGGTTACAGATTTATAACATTCTAGGGTAAAACACCAGAAAAATAAAATAAATAAAGCTAAATTTCCTATCTCATATTCTAAACAGAGAGAGAGAGAGCAGAGTCCTGGGTCACCCTCCCCAAAGCTAGACATGACATAACTTTGGAAACAGGACATGGACAGAGTCTCTCCATCCCAGAAAGACCGAGCCAACAAGCAAGTTTTCAATGGGCCATTTTCACACCTGGTACCCACAATATCTTAATAACATTTAATTCCCTTTGATCATTCTACAAACAAAAGGCATCCTTGTGCCTTACTCCTGTTCCACACTCCCTAAATCTGCATAACTTCTCAGGGAAGGAAACAGGCCGGTTTCTGTCAGGCCAAAAATTTCCTGCCAGGTGTTATATTCCCTCTTGAAGTTGGTTTGATACACAAAAGATAAGCTTGGGAGCTATGGTCCTTTATCAGTGGCCTGTCTTTGAAAAGCATCAGCAACATGTGGTGAGAGGTCCTTTCTTTGAAGCACCCAGGACAGTGAGGGTGTGAATTTGTCTGTTTACATATTGACCTCTTCTCTGGAATGTCAAGTTCCCATAAGTCCATTGACACAGAAACTGAATTCTACATTTCATATTGGCCAAGTCCTCCATTTCTTCACAACAACCAGGCCCCTCATTAACAAGCCCAATTTGAAAACAAGGCATATCCAATTCTCTGGTGCAAGCATAAATTGGCAATAGGATTCTGATCAACATTTCTTTTTAATGATCAATTCAAGGCTATGTTTGGCTGCTAGCTTAAGGAAGATAGACAGCAGGCAAGGGGATAGAATCAATCAGAGGAGATGACCTACAGATGGTTTATAGACAGATTTAAACCGTATTAATGTGTAGCCTAAAGCATTTCCTTCTTTGTGAATGGAAGAGAGCACAACCATGTTGTATGGCATTGACTGTATAAATGATCCTGCTGTAAGCTATTATCTTCACTCTCATTTGCGAAGCCAATTAATTTTAGCTTTATGACCATATTGGGGCAAGGCAGGGAGAAGCCCAGGTTTTCTTGCAACCCCTTAAAAAGAAAAGAACCATCTACACTTGACAAGTGTAGGCAGCTCTTTACAATACAGCTGAGGTTCTTGGAGGCAAAGATTGTTTCCAAAAAAGGGATCCTTCAAGACTCCCACGAACAAAAAAGAAAGAAAGAAATAACAATTCAGAGAGAACTCCTTCCCAGCTTCACAAATCACCCACATAGTTACACATGCAGAGCTACATCTCATTACACCTGATGGGACTTATTGCCTATTCATCTCATGTGGAGCACATCCTGGCAGGCAGTTGCAAATAAGGAAGTGAAACGCTGTGAAACATGTTTAATAAATATGTTAATAAAGGGTCTGAGATTGAAATCAAAATTGTGACTCAGTTTCATTGACAGTCTTTTCCACTGTAGATTATTGTTTAAAATTCATGCTCTGGTTGTAAACTTATCAAAACAAAAAATGCCAAAGGAATGTTAGCCTGAAAGAGGGTCCTTATTTTATCATGAATATACTTTTTCTGGTACTGTTCCTTCCTTCTGCTACAAATATCATTTGCTTCAACAGGAGCACCCTGAGTAGACGCTGCCTAGGGGGGGCGGGGTATAAATCGAATGAATGAATGAATGAATGAATGAATGAATACATAAATACCCGTATTTTGATCCCTAGGATCTCAGACTTCAAGAACATATGTCTCACTCAACAGTTTGTCCATTTAGTATTGTACAGTGGTGCCTCGCTTAGCGATGTTAATCCGTGCAGAAAAAATTGCTGCTAAGCGATAACATTGCTAAGCGAAAATAAAAAGCCCATAGAAACGCATTAAAACGCGATCAATGCATTCCTATGGGCTAAAAACTCACCTTTAAGTGAAGATCCTCCATAGGGGTGGCCATTTTCAGTGCCACAGTGGGCGGCCATTTTGTTTACCCAGCAACCATTTTGAAACTGCCGATCAGCTGGCCGAAAATGAAGGCTTTGCGATGATCGCTTCCCTGTGATCATCGCAAAGCGAAATTTCCCCATAGGTACCATTGCAAAGCGATCGCTTTTGCGATGGCAAAAAGTCAATCGCAAAGTGATTTCATCACTATACGGAGTGATTGCTATGCGAGGCACCACAGTATTGCCAAATCCACCACCTATTATCCCTGCCCCTAAGTTGTTGTTGTTGTTGTGATCATGATGATGATGATTTTAATGTTCAGAAAGACTTCTTGTGCCCTCTGGGAGGCATTGGTGGTCAGTTTTGTCATATTTTAGGGGCAGGGGCAGGTGGAGCCCTCCAAGGCCCAGGGGTGGACGTGTGAGGCTGCCAGATCTATGCAAGTTGTCCACCCTATTCTAGCGCATCAGAATAGCTACCTACTCTGGTGGCTTTCAAGAACCAAATAGCAAGCAGACGATCTTTTTTGTGATTCAAGAGGCTTCTGACCTGAAATCATTTGTATGCAAGATGTGAACTCTACATTACTGAGCTATGGTTCTTCTTAGGGTGACCCTTTATGCATTACTAAAAAGAGATGACAGGACATCCACTTGTGAAATATTTGCACATGCTAATTTATATGTATATATGCAAAGTTGGAAGTGATTGCTATGAGGTAAATAGAAATTCAACATTTTGCACCAGCACTGGGAAGACTGAAGGCAGGTGAACTGTTTGTATTCTCTGTATGGCAGCTGCTTACAGGAAATGGTGCTGATGGGAAATGATCTCTTGGAGATCCTTTTGCAGATATATATGTATCAGGGAGTAACGTCCATTCAGTAAAAGATTGTGCTCTATTTCTCAGTTTACATTCTATATAGCCTTAGTATGCCTCACTCTATGTTTAGTCCACCAGTCTGTCATCCTCTTTTTTAATTTGGATTCACAGTTATTTTGCCATTCATAGATTTTATTGCAAAGCATGCACCATGTACTTCCTGTCATGTGCACCTAATTAATTACATACTAATTTAGAATGTCTCAGAAGCACCATAGCTAGTGAAAAGGCCACCATCTGCTGGTAATGTCTCTGCAGAAAAGCATCCATGTGTGGGTGGCTCTATGAATTAATCACACTGCGATCACTGTAAACCCCAGCCCTTCACTAAAATAGCTTTGAAAAAGATACATATTCCAGGGCCATGCATTATTTGATGGAGACACCAGCATCAACTGAAATGAGACAGGAGTCATTTTCAATGTTTGCATTAATATAACCTACATGCTCATAACATGAAATTCCAGACAATGGAAGATAGTTAATATAAATACAGTTGTGATCAATGGCACAGGTTATGAAGCATATGAAGAAACATTAAACAAAGAACCCATTGAACCAACAAAGGAGTATTTAGCTCACCCATTTTGAGCAGGAGGTGAAAAGGATGCCTGCTTCTCAGGACAGACAAATATAATGGAAATTTACCAAGGAATAACAACAGAGTATCTAGGACATGAGCAGCTCTTAGAGAAGATACATTTTTGAATTTGAGTTCTGAGGAGCCTCTCCCTTTCAAATACACCTCTATAGCACCTGCTCTGGAATATCAGAAACATTATTCTAAATTTCCAAATGACTACTTTTATCTTTATTTGTTAAATACCTCAGCTCACATACAGTCATGGCCAAAAATATTAGCATCCTTGTAATTCTGTCAGAAAATACAACCCTTCTCTCAGAAAATTGTTGCAGTTGCAAATATTTTGGTACTCATGTGTTCATTTCTTTGGTTTGTGTTGGAACAACACCAAAAAACAGAGAAGAAAAGTGCATTTTTGGGTTTCTGTGTGGGATTGTATCAGATTTGACTTTGCTTCTCTGTTTTTTTGTGTTGTTCCAACACAAACCAAAAGAAAGGAACATGCAAAGCATTTGCAACTGCAACAATTTTCTGAGAAAAGAGTTGTATTTTCTGACAGAATTGCAAGGATGCCAATATTTTTGGCCATGACTGTATATGAATGCTACAGATCCTCATTTGGTAGATTTGAGAGATAGCAATGATAAAAGTACATATATATGCACACACCAAGTTCATCCAGTCAGATCCATCACTGTGTTGGGATTGGCTGAACTTGCTCAGTCCTGGCCTTGGTATTTAATTGTTAAAATAACTTCTTTACCTACAGAAGATCTCAGGGCAGACCACAAACAACTCAAGGACTTTAGACCCAATTTATAACAGTTCAGTAGAATCAAAATAAACTCACCAGTCCTTTAGATCAAAAACAAACTGTGATCTCATTAGGACTCACAAGACTGGGTGAAGAGCTAAGCTTTAACTTGATGCCAGTTATTGGTGTCAATCAGGCCTCTCTGTAGAAAGCATTCCACAAACAGGACACCACAAGAAGGGCCACTTCCTTGTTTCTGCATAGTTTATGGCTCTCAACAGTGTTTTTGCTATCATGGATGAAAGCACTCTAGACACTGAATTTCACTCATTTGTTCAGGATAGGAGCTGGGAATATGAGACAGATGGACCACAGGAGAAGAGGCAGATTCTGAGCATTCTGGAACCCTTGAGGGGGAAAAAATCTGCTTCTGGTGACTAGGAGCACAGGAATGGGACACATCACATTCTGAAGGACAACTGAGCTAAGGGCTTAAGAGTAAAAGAGAGGACTGAGCAGAGATGTTGTTGATGGGTCTACTGCAGCCTCAACTCATTGCACACGGCACAATCTTCATACTATAGATGTAGTGGGAATCAGAAGACCTATCAGGCATACTTATCCTTAAGAGATAGACTCTCAATTAGCAATGCTTGGGTATGAATGCTGTAGGGGTAAATGTTTTCTCTAACAGACCATAGGTGCCCAAGACAGGAAAATATTGTTTCTATCCAAATATAATGTGAGCTGTTTCCCCAATGGCTACAAGGAACAGACAACCTTTGTATGAATTTATAATCATTACAAACATAATTCAACCAAAATAATTGCTAATTGTATATTCATGCATGCTTCTCTCCCCCCTCCCCCTTATATCTCCCTGTGTCAATATTTAGATTGAAAGCTCCATGGGGCAGGAGTCTGACCTCTTTTACTCTTTGCAAGCACCACAAACATGGTGTTTTATAAACTACTGTCATTCCACCTCCTACAATAAAAAGGAAGAAGGAAGAAAGCAGAAGGAAGAGAGGAGATCTGATGAATTATGAAATGTAGATCAGTTCACCCCTTGATTCCAGCTTTTTTTAAACATGCAGAGCTTTCCTGCCATTTTGTTCAAATTCCTGAGAATCAGCAAACTTGACCAAAATGATATTTAATTTGCTACAATCGTCAGAGTTATAGCTGTCAGTGTTTAGACCTTGAAAGTCTATTGTTCATTTGTCTAACACGCCATTTAATTACCATTTAGCGGTTGTTTAGGTTGAGAGAGAGAGAGAGAGTCCATGTGGCAAAAAGCCCAGTTTAAAGACAGGTGCCAACTGTAATTTGGTATTCAAATATTGTTACAAATTAATCCAATAAAATGAATTCTTATCTAAGACACAGGGCAGCTGATGGTAGGGAATAAGCTATTGATTCCTGGGAATCCTTGCTAGATTTCACCACTACGATGCTTCACTCTCTGAGGATTTAAATGAGGCATTTCTTACAGTCCACATCCAACTGATAAAATGAAATTAAAACACATTGAAACAAAACAGAGACAACACTTTTTGTCAAAGACCAAACGAACATAAATGAATGTCTGGGAATAGGAAAGTAGGCTGTTCAAGCATGGTTTAACTCTTGCATGAAGTCGGGAGCCATAGAGGTTAGCTTATGAGATATCAGAATCCGTGAATTTATATCATTTGATCTTTTCCCTTACTTAAACAAGACTTTTGTCATAAATAAAATGTTTTCGTTTCTTTCTTTCTTTCTTTGTTTTTCATTTCATGTTGCCATAACTCAAATAACTGAGGTATTTTGCATAATGCTTGACTATTGTGCTCCATGCTTTAACCAGTTCACTGATGGTCTGTGTATAGCGTAAACAATGTTTCAAACAGAACTGTGAAACAAAGCAAATCCCTTCTGTCTAAGCAAACACCGCCTAGTAATCTGATATTGTTGCTTTAGCCCTAATTGATCTGTGGAATGCCAGGATTGCCACAGTGTTTAAGCTAATCAGTCTATTGCAAGTTTCTGACCAGAGGTAATATGCAGTTGACTTTTTCTTTATCTTCTTTCAATCATTCAAAGAGAAATAGCTGAGATAAAATTTATTTACATGATGGACACATATATAAATGGACTGAATATCAGTCAAGGTTTCTTTTGTCATTACAAAATGTAATGAGTATGCTGTTATCTACTGTTATTTTCCTTCAAAGCTCCCAAATCCTTATTTCAGAACAAGACTCAAAGGTATATAGTCTGTTGATTTCAATATTTAATACACATTGTCCCTGTTGTTTCCTTTAATCTTATTATGCCTATAATTGGTCTTTAAAGCTCTCTCGCTCTCGCTCTCTTTAGGCTAAATATCTGGAAAAACTTGTTATCTGTTACTGCAGTATGACAATGGAACCAATTACCTCACAGGCACTCAAGAGAAAGTTGGACAGCCATGTGTCAGAACTGCTTTAATTTGGATTCTTGTATTGAGCAGGGGGTTGGACTTGATGACCTTATAGGCCCCTTTCAACTCAGTTATTCACTTGAGTGGAATACATTCATTCCCAACCAAAGCAAAAAGCCCTGCTGTTCAATCTGTCATTCAAAACTCTCTCTGCCTGTCTTATCCAAACTGTTCCTTACACCGTTTGTTTGTGTGACAAATAATAGGAGTGAACAGCAAACACCTGGCAACTTAATCACGCAGCCTGACTTCACATTATAATCATTTCATCACAAAGCTGAAAATAGCATTGTGCTGAAACCTTAAAGCAGTAATACTTCAGAAGGGAAGACAATACCAAATTCCTGTAGGCAGCCTACATGCAACCATCTGGGAAGAACAAAAATGAATCCCATAAACCATACTGTGGCTAATCTTCAAAGCCCTCAGAAGACTCCTAATTTACACCCCTGTCAATGTGTCATATGATATCTGGACACATTTCAGACGCCCTTTCACCATCTAACACTTGTGGGCAGTCAAAACGAAGAACACATGAATCTCTTTTAATTCCCATGCGAAAGTGAAATATGTCATTAGTAGTCCAGTGTAGGCTATGCAAACTACAGGCCATGGCTTTCTTTATTGAGCCAATCCATCTCATGCTCAGTCTTCCTCTTTTCGCACTGCTTTTAACTTTGCCTAGTACTATTGTCTTTTCTAGTGAATCTTCTTGTCTTCCTATAATATGCCCAAAGTACGAGAGATTCAATTTAATTATTTGCACTTCCAGTGAGATTTCAGGCTTGATTTGATCTGGAACCTGTTTATTTGTCTTGCCGGCTGTCTGCAGATCTGTAAAGATCTCCTCTAGTATTGTTTTTAATGGCAGTGGAATTCTTTTCCTTCCAGTTTTCTGCATCATTCTACCTTCACACCAATATATAGTAGCCAGGAATGCCGTAGAATGGATGATCATGAGCTTAATCTCCTATGACACACCTTTCCTTTTACAAATCTTTTCTAGTTCCTTCACAGTTGCTCTTCTAAGACTTGGTCTTCTGATTTCTTGGCTGCAGTCTGTCAATTATAAAGCTTTGGAAAAGATATGTATATGGCAGGGAAAAAAATTAAGAGGTTCAAATGGGGAACATGGAAAATGTAAAAAGCATGAAATTGACATTCAAAATGTGTGCTGTCCAAATATAGTGCTGAGGAAATTACATCACCTAGAGTATGTTACCCCAAAGATAGGGGGTACCTTATAGCACAGCTGGCCTAGCTGAGCCATACCTTAGCAGATTGCTGGTCAAGAACATTGCTTGCCCATGGGAAAACTAAAGTTATACATCAGAATGTTTTGACTAAACCAAAATATCAAAAATATAAAAACAGAGATTTCTATCATGTTTAGAGAATGTCTCTCAAAGGATACAGACACCTGTTTTTGCAAACAGGGGAGAAATCTCTGCTGGAAATTGGGGGAGAATTATCTAATCCGATGTGAATTATTTGCTATGCCTATGAAATGCTCAATTTGTTTTCATAAATAATATGTATTGCAATAGAGATTTTAAAATCACTGTATGAGAGTTTATCTAATTAATAGCCTTTTGCTAAGAAAATAGCCTTTTACTATAGGCAAATAGTTTTTCTTGTATCCTTTGAATTACTAAACTGTTTATGCTGTTTTAAACAGAAGCTCACATTTTATTCGAACCATTTGGAGAGATTTATTTAGAGAAATATTATCTACACATGAACTAGAAGGTTTTGTATTAAAAGACTGATATTTTTGCAATATACATTCACGAGAACACAGAGAGAGTTCTAGCTCCTGTCTTCTGAAGATGCTGGCCACAGAGACTGGTGAAATGTTAGGAAGAAAAACTTCCAGAACACAGCCAAACAGCCTGAAAACACATAACAAGCATGGAATCTCACCCATGAAAGCCTTCAAGAATACATAAATTCATGAGGTTTATATATATAAGGGAACGTGGTGGCGCTGCGGGCTAAACCGCAGAAGCCTGTGCTGCAGGGTCAGAAGACCAAGCAGTCATGAGATCGAATCCACGTGACGGAGTGAGCTCCCGTCGCTTGTCCCAGCTCCCGCCAACCTAGCGGTTCGAAAGCATGCAAATGCAAGTAGATAAATAGGGACCACTTCGGTGGGAAGGTAACAGCGTTCCGTGTCTAAGTCGCACTGGCCATGAATCCCCTATGACAGTGGTCTCCAACCTTGGGCCTCCAGATGGTCTTGGACTACAATTCCCAGAAGCCTTCACCACCACCTCTGCTGGCCAGGATTTCTGGAAGTTGAAGTCTAGGAACATCTGGAGGCCCAAGGTTGGGGACCACTGTCCTATGAGAGTTAAGGTATTTTTCCATGTATAAGATGATACTTTTGTCTAATTCTTTAGACTAAAAATTAAGGGTCATTTTATACATGGAAGTAAGCTGAGGAGAGACCAAAAACAAGTGGAGGGGGGGAAGGATTAAAGTGATCCTGCAGTGCTTTGATTGCTGCTTTCCCCTTCCACTTGCTAAGCCCCATGGAGCTTAGGAAAAGGAGAGGGAAGCAGCGATCAAAGTGATCCTGCAGCCCTTTGATCACTGTTTTCCCCCTCTTTTTGCTAAGGAAGTGGTGGCTTAGGAAGTGGTGGGAAACACAGCAATCAAATTTTCTAATTTGGGGTTAGAAAAGTGGGGGTCGTTTTATACATTATACTGTTTTCAATATGATCAGCAGTGAATATAGCTGTTCAGTAGAACACTGAGGTACCAGTTCTACAGACAATTTCCTGTTAAAGGTTTGTTTGCAACCTTACATGCTGTCTGTGGTTTGAGTGAGTGGGAGAAACTTTTCTGGACTGGGGTGAATGTCTGTCCATCCAGCACTAACAAATCATTTTCTGCGCCTCTGAAATAATAGAGAGCCCCGCCTCTCTTCTGAATGTTTCCCCCCCCCCGTCTTTCCTGTCTTAGTGGCGGTTGTTTGTTTGCTGTTGATCTCTTCACCTGGTTGCAGCATATATGTGTAGTAAAGAAAGCAGCATATGGAAGAATGTAATTTCAAGCAACTGCTACAAATATCTCAGAGTGAGTTATTGACACCTTAAGTACCAGTTAATGAGAAAAGGATGGGCTATGGGGAAACTTGTAGTTATTCTTCTCTGTGGATCTTTCTACTTCTACTGCATAATAAAAAAGGAATTTTACCAGAAATTCAAAACTCTTCAATATTTCCTATCAAGGAAGCCATCTTGAATTCAATAGGATTTATTTACAAGGAGACATGTATAAGATTGCATGGGAAATGTGACAAGTCTCTGCCCCTTAAAATAAGATCAGAGTTTTTTCTTCAGCTGGGTAGGAATATTGCTCTTCCTGTCAGTAAATAAATATTTAAAAAGTCACCCTTCTTTTTCTAATTTTTTTCATAAACAGATTCCTAAAAATAGATTCTCCCCCCCCCCAACACAAATGCCACCTGAAGTGTTTCCCAGTTGAATTCTCAAACCTAGCCAAAGTCAGGGGCATCATTCAAAGTCGAAGTGAATGTATCATTCATGCCCATGGCTAGTCGTTTTTCATGCTGCTCACACAAGAAGCAGGAAGTATGATTGGCTGTGTGAGTCCAGAGGGGGGCTACTTTGATGTTATTTGTTTCATTACAGATCGGAAACTGCTCTCTGTGTGACTCTCTCCACAATTAATCAAGCGGTTGCTAAGTAATTTACACACCTCTCACTCGCTTCATATGAATGAAGCTGACAGTTCAGTTAGTTGGCTAGAGAGCTTTCCAGCTCATCATTCATTTATCAGGCTTCCTCATGAATGAATCAATGGAGTGAGAACATTTAACACTGCCACTTCTCTTATGGGAAGTTTAGGCAGGGCTTGCCCTTTGAGGTTTGGTTTCCTTCTGGTGGGTGAAAACTGGTCTCCAGCAGCATTTTTCTGATCAGTGGATGAGTCTACAACTTTGAAGTCTGTGGAAGCTCGGAAATTTTGACACCACATGCACTGGAAAAATAGGTTTTATAGCTTTGATGTCAGCAAAATATTGTCAATCTATCTTATGTGTTGTGATGAGAAGTTTTATGTTTACTTTTGGGGTTAATTAACTGATGGACTTCCAAAAGGGGGGCAGGAGGAGAAATCTAAATGAAATTCAGATGAAATTATTCCAGAGGAAGCCTAGCAGTCCTGGAACAATTTCCCATAGGGAAAGACATGATGGGCTTTCTTCATGGCAATGACATGGTTTTGAAATAGGACAGGCATGGATCAGGTTTCATTTTGGGTGGGCTGAATTAAATTGTTCCTTATCGCTCAGGCATTCTCAATTCTGAGCTCCCCCTTTCCTATTAAATTGATTGAGTCAGACAATACATTAAGGATAGCTTTAATATTTGTCTGAGGGTGTTGCCTCTTTGTTATTGTATCACCTTCATAAGTGATTTGCTTTTAAAAAAAATGTTATAGTGCCTTGAAATCCATTGTGAATGAAAGGGAGCTTATAAGTATTAAACAAACAAACAAACAAACATGGGGTGCATTCATAATGACCGAGGCTCAACAAAATATTAAAGCAGTGAAGCAGCCTTGAACTAGCTCAGCTGATATTGTCCGTCTAGCTGTTATTGTCTACTTAGAGTGGAAGATCAAGTAGATAATACTTTGCTTGAATCAGTACAATTAATATGCATTTTTATAGCTAGTGCATATAAGTGGAAACATTTACCTCATAGGGTTTTAAGAGTCCTACCATCTCTCTTTCTCTCACTATATAACTGTCCCACTCCACGCCTCAGAGCAATAGGGCAGCTGTATCTGGTGATCAAATGAGCCTCTGTGTTTAGGTTCCCATGATCCCTGAGGCTTGATGGCCATTTGGTGTTCCCCTCCAATTCAGAGAAGAGGATCCTTGCACCCCCAAGGTGCAAGTTGAACTACCAAGCCCTTGGAGAAATGGCTGAGGGGAATGGGCATGTGTAATAGGGCAAATAGGAAAGGTGAACTGGCAGCCATCTTCAAATACTTGAAGGACTAGCATGCAGGAGATGGAACAAGCTCATTTTCTGCTCCAGAGGATACAACTACAAGAGAGGAGATGTCATTTAAGTAAGAGTAATGGATTCAAACTACAAGAGAGGAGATGTCATTTAAATATTAGGTGCAACTTCTTTATAGTAAAAGCTATTTGACCATAGACTAGGCTGCTGCTGAGTGTGGTGGACTGTTCTTCATTGGAGGTTTCTAAACAGCAATTAGATGGTAACCTGACGGGGTTTCTTTCACTGTCATTTTCTATCTAGGGCAGAGGGGTTGGATTCAGTTACTGTTGTAGAATTACTGTATATGCTTCTATTTTTCATCTGAGGTCCTTGGGTTTCCTGAACTGCTTCAGGGACTCATGACATAGGCTGCTCCTTGATATTTGGCTTGGGGAGCTCTAGGTCAGTGTTGGCCTAAAGCTGAGCAAGTCCGGAACATCTGGACATACAGCACAATGACCACAAGCAGCAAATGTTTTGGAGAAATGGACACAACTTTATTGGTTACAGCCCTGTTTCCCAGGCCCAGCATTGGGAATGGCTCCAGTGCACCAGGAGACCCAAATGTCCCTGATGCCACCACCATCCATTAGTGGATTGCTGAGGGTCACCACCAGTCCCTTAGACACCATGTGCATTCCTTGCCAACTGGGGACAGCGCCAGGTTGTTGGCCCCTAAACTAGACCAGATCAAGTGCCGTGTTGCCCTCTTAAGGGGATTCCTCTATATCCAGAGCTGACAGGTTCCTGCCTGTTACCTTAGCACCGTCTGGATCCATCCCAATGCCCCAACCACCAAAAAATCTGGGTACTGCTCAGTTCTGCCAGACAACAGTAGCTGCAACCAATCTGCCATGGCATCCTGAACCGTCTTTGGGCACACATCTTGTCCCAAGTCCGATACGTGCACTCTGTTGTTATGGAGGAGAGCTGTCAACTTGTAGGGGATACCAGTGTGCCGTATCTAGCGGCTACCCCAGGATAACACCATGTGACCAATCCCCACGGTCACTTTCTACCTAGAACTGCACACCTCGTGAGGGTCCAGAGCACCTCACCACACACAGTTCTCAAGAGATCAGACTACATCATCCAGATTGGGGGGTAGTTGATACGTATAAAGCCTGTCTATTTTGCTGGAATAAGTCAAGTCCTTTCAATTCTAGCAAGTCATTCTCTCCCAGTTGCAGCAAAAGCATGTTCGGGGGCTCCTGATTAATTGCAGTCCAGAGGGCCCCCGTGAAGCCCTCAGCATTTACAAGGAAGCATCCCTCTCCTAGTGGGCAATGAGCCAAAGGCCCAAATTGCCCAGACAGGACAAGGGCTGCCCCTCCTCCAGAGTTTTAACTATATACTGGACACCTCTGCCATGCTGGTCTGTCTTAGAAGATGTTAATCAAAGGTCCGTCTCCCCTCCCTCAAAAGGCACATCTCACCATCACGATACTCTGCCTAAAGCATCCCATCTGGACCGGCAACCAACTCTCCTACCCTGAAGTCCTATGGAAGGCAAGCGTGTAGGCTGTCTTAAGCAGGATGACAAGATGTGAAGAGCTGTGTGCATAGAGTATTAAAACAATTAAAGGAGTGTAGGAAAAGCGGCCTTGAAAAATGAAAGTGTTTTTACAATTGAGGCTTGAACGACAGGGATGAGGAAAGCAGTGGGCTTGGCTAAAGAAAGAAATTGCTGCCAGATACAGTGGCACCTCGACTTGAGAACGTCCCTACTTACGAACGATTTGAATTAAGATCGGCTCCGTTGCAAAAACTTGCTTCGACTTGAGAACAGAGCCTCGACTTGAAAACCAAAAAACACAAAAAAACACAAAACAAACAAACAAACAAACAAACCCATTTCCTGCCCTTTTTTGACCTAAGTTCACTTTAGGTCAGAAGAAGACAAAAAAAAAATTCACCCCCTAATGGTAGATACGGATTAACCATAGTTCCTATGGGAACTAATGCTTTGACTTAAGAACGAAAAACAGCAGATACAGATTAAATGGTTTTCAATGCATTCCTATGGGAAATGGTGCTTTGACTTAAGAACGTTTCGATTTAAGAACACAGTCCCAATATGGATTAAGTTCTTAAGTCGCGGTTCTTAAAGTGCTAGGCCCTGTGGGTGGAGTGCCACTAGATGCCACTGTTTCCTTGGCAGGCAAAGAGGCTGTTGTTCCTTGCTACTTAAAAGATACTGGAAAGTTGCACAGGCATAACTGTGCTGGCATAATTGGGGGCTACTTCTGAACCCACCACTGCCCTGCATAATGCATCCTGAACCCTATGCTACCCACCGTGTCTGAGAGTTATCTGCAGACTCTACCTTGCCTCCCAAGGTTGCTGCCAGATGGCTGTCCCATTAGTCTGCCATACCTTCTCCGTGACTTTCATGATACTGATACGATGGTGTGGTGCTGAAACTCCTGACACGACCCTAGTGAGGCTGGTGCAGAAAGTCTGACCTGGAGCTACCACCCTGCATGAAAAACTAAGATGTCCCCACTATGCCTGCAGCTCTTTCAGTGCACACTTTTTCCATGGGAGCAAGACTGCTATGAGCTCCTTGAGAGTCAGCAAACGTTTCCTCCAGGAGACAGGATGTACCTGCTTCAGTGTCAAGTTGGATGCCAAGGTAAGCTA